>NW_006797028.1:0-84130 GCF_000442215.2 Lipotes vexillifer | reverse complement strand
CTTTCCCTAAAAATATTTTAAAATGTCATAAAGTCAATTTGAAAGGGCTGAAGGATATAGAATAACTTTCAAAATAAATAACTTTTTAAATAAAGAAATTAGCAGTAATACCTAGATTGATTTCTTCAAAATAACCCTATGTACTTTAAAAATAGCTACTAACATTTATAGTTATTTAGAATGAATAGGAACATCAGAAAACTGAGAACAGTGTTTCAGCCTGGTTGGCTTATAGAGAAGCTGCAGGATTGTGTTGCTGGCTCAGTCCGTGAGTATTACCAGGAGCATCCCAGGGTCCCAACGGGGTTACAAAGTGGGCCTTGAAATCCAGTTGTAGGTATTGCTTAACCCCAGAATATAGAAAAGAGAAGTAGGGAGCGGTATTCCTGACCCCTTGAGATGAGGTCACTAGTGAGTCATTGCCATTTTTAGAGTAAATTGAGGCTGTTTCCCCGGAGACAAGTTGAAAAATGGTATAGAGAGTTTTTAATCTTACTCTGGACTAAGCAAAGAGGCTCAGGGGAAATGGAGATAGTCAACAGCCTAGAGCTCTTAATTAAGAAAGTATTTGGCGACCTAAATCCCAGAATCGATAACTTGTGTTAACTAGCCAAATAGAATGTTAGAGAAGAAAAGCTGTTTGTCTGGATCTCTTTACATTCAAGGAGCTTAAATTGAGAGCGTAAACTTTTTCAGTGCCTATGTCATGAAGGCTAGCCCATCATTTAGCTGTTACTAATAAAGTTGGTGAACACAACATTTACTTCGGAAATCAGTCATTTACTTTTAAAATAATGTAAGTTGTTAATCCTTATGTATAAAAGGATAAAAATTTTCCAAATTAAAATATCCCAGGTCTGCTTAGATTTGCATGCTAATTTTGTTTTTAATATTAAACTACTGGGGAATCACCCAGTGGACTTAAAAACCAATATTTATTTTGTTTGTTTTTACATCGGATGCAAAGAATCAAATTAATCATACTTATTAGCTCATGGCACAGTACTATCATTGGTTTGTGCCAGGAATTTTTCTTGTTTTATTATTTTTTCCCATCATCTCAGATGCATACTCATACATATACGCATACACATACATACAAATATGTTGTTGTACACTGGTGATCATTCTAATTCTGTACAAGGATCAGTAATTTTTTCTATGTATTATTTTATACATCGCTGATATTGGTAAAGATTTCCAGGTCCTCCATGTCACCTATATTTTACTACAAATGTCTTACCCATAAAAATGATTAGTTTGGCTTACTTTTTTATGGATTAACTGAGGTATAATTGACATGCATAAACTGCATATATCTAGAGCACACACGTTTTTAAGTTCTTTTGTTTGTTTGTTTGTTTTGCGGTACGCGGGCCTCTCACTGTTATGGCCTCTCCCGTTGCGGAGCACAGGCTCCAGACGCGCAGCCTCAGCGGCCATGGCTCATGGCTCATGGGCCTAGCCGCTCTGCGGCATGTGGGATCTCCCCGGACCAGGGCACAAACCTGTGTCCCCTGCATCGGCAGGCGGACTCTCAACCACTGCGCCACCAGGGAAGCCCTTAAGTTTTAACATACGTATATGTCCAGGAAACCATTACCACAGGTGTAAATAGATACATCACTCTCAAAATTTCCTTTGTGCCTCTTTGCAGCTTCTTCCTTCCTGTCTCCTCCTTCATCCCCAGGTAACTGCTGATCTGCTTGCTTTCTGTCACTCAAGATTAGTTCTCATTTTCATGAATTGTATATAAATGGAACCATACACTATGTATCCCTTAGTCTGGCTTATTTATTAAGTAGTTATTTTGAGATCCACTCATGTTGTTGGTGTATTATCCTTTTTTGCAGCTGAGTGTATTCTGTTGTGTGGATTAACTACACCCTGTTTACTCATTCACCCATTGATGGACATTTGTTTTTATCCAGTTTTCAGCTTTTACAGTATAATACATCAAACTACTATGAATACTTGTGTACAAATCATTGAATAGACTTATGCGTTCATTTCTAGGAGTATATTAGCTGAATCATATGGTAGGTATGTTTAAATTTAAGAAATTGCCAGACTCTTTTCCAAAATGGTTACTATTTTATATTCCCAACAACAGTGCATGAGAGTTCGATTTACTCCATATTCTTGTAAATTTTTTTTTCTTATAAATATTTAGTATGATTAGTCTTTTTAATTTTAGCCATTCTAATAGGTTTGTAGGAGTATCTCATTGTGGTTTAAATTTGCATTTCCTTGATGAGTAATGATGTTAAACATATTTTCATGTACTAATTTGCCACCCAGGTATCTTCTTGGGTGAAGTATTTTTTCAAATCTTCCGCTCAATATTTTTTTTTTTTGCTGTCTTTTATTTATTTATTTTGCGGTATGCGGGCCTCTCACTGTTGTGGCCTCTCCCGTTGCGGAGCACAGGCTCCGGACACACAGGCTCAGCGGCCATGGCTCACGGGCCCAGCCGCTCCGCAACATGTGGGATTTTCCTGGACCAGGGCATGAACACGTGTCCCTTGCATCAGCAGGCAGACTCTCAACCACTGCGCCACCAGGGAAGCCCCCGTTCAATATTTTTAAGTAGGTTGCTTGTTTTCTTATCATTGAGTTTTGAGAATTATTATATATTCTGGATATAAGTCATGCATCAAATATATGCTTTGTAAAGATACTATCCCAAATTTGGCTTCTTTTTCATTCCCTTAACTATGTCTTTCAAAGAACAGAAGTATTTCATTTTGATGAAGTCTAATTAATCAATTTATTCTTTTGGATCTTGCTTTAGGTGTTATAGCTAATAAATTTCTGCCTAAAACAAGATTATAAAGATTTTCTCCCATGTTTTTTGTAAGCATTTTTTCCAGTTTAAGGTTTTACATATAGGTGTATGATCCATTTTGAGTTCATTCTTATATATGGTGCAAGATGCAGATGAAAGTTGATAGTTTCACAGTGAATATCCAATTGTTCCAGCACCATGTGTTGAAAAGACTATCCTTTATCTATTGAATTGCCTTTGAACCTTGGTCAAAAGCCAGTTTTCCAAATACACGTGAGTTTACTGTCTTTGTGTTCCACTGACATATTAATACCACATTGTTGTGATTACTGTAGTTTTATAATAAGACTTGAAGTCAAGCAGTATAAGTCCTCCAACTTCGTTCTACATTTTCAAAGTTGTTTTGATTATTCTAGGTCTTTTGCATTTCCATATGAATCATAGAAGTACCTTATGAATTTCTACCAAAATCTTTCTGGGATTTGATTGAGAATCTATAGATTACTTTGGGAAGTATTGACATTTGAATAATATTACATCTTCCAACGCTGGAACATGGAAAATCACTCCATTTATTTAGATCTTCTTTAATTTCATTTAGCAATATTTTGTACTTTTCACCATACAGTTCTTACAAAACAGTTGTGAAATTTATTCTTGAGTATCTCATATTTGATTCTATTGTAAATGCTGTTTTTTATTTTAAAATTAGATATTTTGTATATTGACTTTGTAACCTGAATTCTTGCTAAATTCACTTATTAGTTCTAGTACCTTTTTGTTGACTCTACAGAACTTTCTATAAAGTTAATCTTGTCAGTTGGGAATGAGACAGTTTTACTTTTTACTTTCTAATCTTAATGACTTTTATTTATGTATCTTGCCTTATAGCACTGTGCATAACCTTAAGTACAATGTTGGATAAAAATGGTAGGACTGAACATTGGTATCTTCTAAGGGAAGCACTCAGTCTTTCATCATTAAGTATGATGTTAGCTGCAGGTTTTCATAGGTGTTCTTTATCAGGTTGAGAAATTTCTCTATTATTCCTAATTTGCTGTTAAGAATGGATGTATTTTGAGGAATGGATGTTGGAGTTTTTCAAATGCTTTTATTTTAAATCTGTAGAGATGATCATGTGGTTTCTCTTTTATCAGTCTGTTAATATTGTGAATTACATTGATTAGTTTTCTTATGATATCTTTGTCTTGTTTTTGTATCATAATAATAGTGACTGAAAATAATGAGTTGCAAAGAATTTTCCTATCTTCAATTTTATCAAGAATTTTTGTAGAATTGGTATTGTTTCTTCCTTAAGTATTTGAATTCACCTGGAGTTTTCTTTGTGTGTTTTTACTGCAAATTTAGGGGTTTTTTTTTTCAATAGAGAAATAACTATTCAGGTTTTCTATTTTATGTTGCTTGAGATTTAGTAGTTTTTCTTTGTCCTTCAAGAAATTTGAAGGAATTCATCTAAGTTGCCAAATTTATGGGTATAAAGTTGTTCATAATATTCTGTTATTATACTTTTAATATCTGTAGAGTCTGTTGTTGTGTCACTTCTCATGTTCCTGATATCAGTAATTTGTGTCTTCTCTCTTTTTTCTTGATCAGTCTTACAAGACATGTATACATTTATCGATCTTCTCAAAGAGCAAGCTTCTGGTTTCATTGACTTTTCCCTATTGTTTTTCTGTTTCCTCAACTATTGATTTTTCACTCTGATCTTTATTGTTTCCTTTTTCCTTCTTGCTTTGCTTTTCATTTACTGTTCATTTGCTAGTTGTTTTTTTCTTAAGTGGAAACTGAAGTCATTCATTTAAAACTTCATATCTTTTCTCTATAGATGTTAAGCCTTCTGTGTGTGTGTGTGTGTGTGTGTGTGTGTGTGTGTGTGTGTGTATATATATATAATACTGCTTTAGGTGCATCTTATAGATTTTGATATTTTGTCTTTATTTTCATTCATTTCAGAATTTCCCTTTTGACTTCTTCTTTCACCCATGGGTTATTTGGGGATATATTATTCAGTTTCCTAATATTTCAGAATATGTTTTGATTTCTCTTGAGTAATACCTAGAAGTGCTAAAGCTTTTTGCAAAGTGTCTATACAATTTTACATTTCCAGTTAGCAGTATATCCTGGCCAACTCTTGGGATGATCACTCTTCATTTTTAGCAATTCTCTTATGTGTGTAGTGGTGTCTCATGGTTTTAATTTTAATTTTCTTAATGGCTAGTGATGGTGCACATTTTCATGTACCTAGTTGCCATCCATGTCTTCTTTGGTGAAATATCTTTTGAAATGTTTTGCACACATTTTTTGGTATTTGCATGTTTATTATTGAGTTTTACAGAGTTTATATATTCTAGATGCAAGTTCTTTATCAGATAGATATTTTAAAATATTTTCTAGAAAAATCTGTTTTATATTTTCATTCTCTTAATAGTATCTTTCAAAGGGAAGAATTTTTATTTTTTGTTAAATTAAATATATGTCTGTTCTTTTATGGATAATACTTTTTTTTTTTTTTTTGCGGTACGCGGGCCTCTCTCTGTTGTGGTCTCTCCCGTTGCGGAGCACAGGCTCTGGACGCGCAGGCTCAGCGGCCATGGCTCTCGGGTCCAGCCGCTCCGTGGCATGTGGGATCCTCCTGGACCAGGGCACGAACCCGTGTCCCCTGCATCAGCAGGCGGACTCTCAACCACTGAACCACCAGGGAAGCCCTGTATAATACTTTTGATGTCATATCTCAGAACTGTTTACCTATCCCAAGGTTAAAGATAATTTCTTCTATATTTTCTTTTAGATATTTTACTGTTTTACATCTTACATTGAGGATGAAGTTTCATTTTTAATTAATTTTTGTATATGATGGTTAGTATGTATCAAAATTTGATTGGTGTTCTTTTGTTTGCATATAGATGTCCAATTGTTCCAGCACCATTTGTAGAAAAGAGTTTTTTTTTTTTTTCTCTACAGAATTGCCATTTCACCTTTTTCTGAAATCTATTGCCCATATATGTGTGGTCCTCTACTCTATGCCACTGATTAATTTCTCTAACACATAGTTAGCAATAGGGTTGCTGAGTCATAGAATGTCTGTATGTTTAATTTCTCTAAGTACTGTCACTATGCCATTCCTAATTTATTTTTTATAGTTAAGCCCCCAGAAATGCAAATTTTATTTACTTTTCTATTGCTTTATATGAGAATAGTTTATATTTCTCATCTTAAAGGAAAAAAATAACTTCTCCTTATACAGATGTCTTATAATGTGAGACAGAGTTGTCATAATTTTTCATGAATGAAGCAATTTGCTCTCATGTACAAAATTACATTAGCTACCCTTTTTTGTGGGTAATGAGTTCTGGTAAAGAAATGAGTAATTCTCGTATTAATGTTTCTGTTAATTAATAATTACCATTTCCAAGGCTGTTGTATAGGGTTGGCGGATAAAATATAGGATACCCAGTTACATTTGAATTACAGATGGACAACAAATCTGAAATTCAAATTTAATTGAGCGCCTTGTATTTTTATTTGCCAAATCTGGCTGCCCTACTCTTGAGGCTCTTGGTGCTTGCCCCTAAGTCCTAATCATAATAACTTGTCTCAGCTACTTTAAAGTAGTAAACTTCTTCAGTAAACTTTAAACTGTCTCAGTCATTAGCTGTATTCATTGAACTAATGGAATAAAAACTTCCCATGGGCTGTTCAGGCATTTCCTAGCTACATTTAGCCACTTTAAGAACTAATTTTTAGTTTTGAAAAATTGTAATGCAGTCAGATCAATTTCCATTTTTGGCACATAGGAAATAAAAGATTTCAGTTTAAAGAAACACTGTTTTCTACTTGCATTTTCTTTTTGCTCTCTCTTAGTGTCAGTGTACTCTGGTTTGTAAAGCAGAGATGTGATAATGCCTGTAAGGTGCAAACCTTGACAAAAGAGAACAATTACAAAGAGTTTGTTTGATTGCTTTTAAGGAAAAAGAGAGGTGTACAAAGGAAAAAACAATTCTTTTTCAACAGATAAAGTTTTATACTTTAAAGCCTACAAGAAGCATTTTAAAGTATCATTGTATTCTGATAAAAAACCAAAACATCAATTTTAGAAGATTACCGCAGTAAAACCTGTAGATCTACTGTGAAGATAGCATAAGGATTTAGTTTCAAAAAACCAGTTACATAAATATAGGATGACGAAGACCTGCCTTGGTAGTATTTCATGTGAAAAGCATCTAGGGTTTTAGTTGATGCCAAGTTCAGTATGAGTCAACAGTGTGACAAGACTATAAAAATGTGCCGGCAGCCTTCCCTGCATTAATCAAAGTATTGCCAGAGAAGGTATAGTCTGGAGCAATGCTGGGCACATGGAAAGCTCTAAATAAATATTTTTTGAATGAGTGAATGTATGAATTGTTCTTTGCATTGGGTAGTGAATGTCTAAAGTACAATGTCAGTTCTGGAGAGAACCTCAGTTTACAAGGTGCATTGACAAAGTAGAGAGTGACCACAAGAGGACTATCAGGAAAGTAAAGGGTCTGGAGACCCGGTCTCAGTGAGGGAACCTCCAGAGGATCCCTGGAATGAGTTTTCATGGGGATGTGCTCGGCTACTTAGGGGTTGTTCTTAAGTAGACATGTTAATGTGTCTATTTAAATGACTCCAGAGGGCAGAAAGAGAAGAGTGGGTAGAAGTTACTGTGAAGAATATCAAAAGGATAAACAGTGTGGTCATTAACCAAATATCACTCAGATTTATTCCTCTGGTAATTTTTAATATAGTTGATGTGTTTAATTGAGCCCACTGGCCTCTGCCTAGTCTAACCAGATGTGGATGTGTGGTAGAAGAGATTGATCTTTCGAATCCCACTTCTGTCACTTATTAGCTATGTGACATTGTACTTTCTCTGTTCATCTTTCCCTTACTCAACTTAAAAAATGGGGATAATAATACCTACTTGGTGGCATTCTTTTTTTTTTTTTCTAAACACTTTATTTTTATTTTTTTATACAGCAGGTTCTTATTAGCTATCTATTTTATACATCAGTGTTATACATGTCAATCCCAATTGCCCAATTCATCCCACCACCCCACCCCCAGCTTTTCCCCCTTGGTGACCATACGTTTGTTCTCTACATCTGTGTCTGTATTTCTGCCTCGCAAACCAGTTCCTCTGTACCATTTTTTAGATTCCACATATATGCTTTAATATACAACATTTGTTTTTCTTTCTGACTTACTTCACTCTGTATGACAGTCTCTGGGTCTATCCATGTCTCTACAAATGACCCAATTTCGTTCCTTTTTATGGCTGAGTCATATTCCATTGTTTATATTTACCACATCTTCTTTATCATTTGTCTGTCTATCCATGTCTCTACAAATGACCCAATTTCGTTCCTTTTTATGGCTGAGTCATATTCCATTGTTTATATTTACCACATCTTCTTTATCCATTTGTCTGTCAATGGGCATTTAGGTTGCTTCCATGACCTGGCTATTGTAAATAGTGCTGCAGTGAACATTGTGGTACATGAGTCTTTCTGAATTATGGTTTTCTCAGGGTATATGCCCTGTAGTGGGATTGCTGGGTCATATGGTAATTCTATTTTTAGTGTTTTAAGGAGCCTCCATACTGTTCTCCATAGTGGCTGTATCAATTTACATTCCCACTTGTTGGCGTTCTTAGGGAGACCAAATAAATTGTGTATGAGAAATATCTAGCATGTAGTAGATATACTTTAGAAAGTAAGTTCCACATAGGACTCTTTTTTCTGTGTCTTGATTTGGATGGTAGTTATTTGACTGTTCACATTGTGATAATCCATTGAGTTAGTTTTGTGTAGCTTTCTTCATGTCCATTATGTTTAGCAATAAAAATAATAGTGTATTTTAAAAACTTACAAACCTGAAAACACTGAGTGCAGTAGCCTTTACCTAAGCAGTAAGATTTCTTTGTTGAATGTTTAATTTTGCAGCACCCATGTTCATAGCAGCATTATTTGCAGTAGCTAAAAAGTGTAAGCAACCGATGTGTACACTGTTGGATGAATGGATAAACAGAATGTGGTCTATACATACAATGGCATATTATTCAGCCTTAAAAAAGAGTGAAATTCTGACACATGCTGCAACATGGTTGAACCTGGAGGAGATTATGCTAAGTAAAATAAGTCAGACACAACAAGACAATTACTGTGTGATTCCACTTATATGAGGTGTCTAGAATAGCCAAATTGTAGAAAGAGAAAGTAAAATAGTGGTTGCTAGGGATTGGGGTCAGGGGAAAATGGGAAGTTGTTGTTTAATGGGTATAGAGTTTCAACTTTGCAAGATGAAAAGGTTCTAGAGATTGGTTGCACAACAGTGTGAATATACTTGGCAATAATGAACTGTATACTTAAAAGTGTTAAGATGCTCAATTTTATATTACGTGTATTTTACTGCAATTAGAAAAATTAACTTCACCTCATTTCAAACAAATCATTTTCATTTAAACACATGAATAATTCTCTCTTTTGTCTGATAGTATATGTCAGTCAAGAGAATCTTAAGGTATCCATGCTAAAGAATATCCTTCAAATTGTAATTTCTTCTGGCATTTATGAAACGTAACATTAATTTTCGAGATAATGTAGATGCTGCAGTATTTAAAGATATCTGAATTAGTATTCCTAATCTAAACATCCCAGACCTCTAGGAGCTCCAGAGATGCACTTCAAGGGAAGTCCTTGAATCCTCTGAAATTGTATGCAAAATGTGTGTGTAAATCAGGAAGGAGCATCCATAACTTTTTTCTGATCCTCAAAGGCTCTGTGACTGCTAAAAGATCAAGAACCACTTATGTAAATGAAATTCACAGAAGCCCATGAGATAGTTGTTTCACTGTTTGGGACAGTTAGAGGTATGTTATCCCCTGTCATCTACACTTCTCCTGAGGGGTAATTAATAATGGCATGCCATTAACGTGGCAGACACAGGTGGTGTGTCGCCAGGGTCAGCCTGTGTCCAGGACTGTTAAACATCTCCATCAGTGACTGGATGATGGAATAGATGCATGCTTACCTTGTATGAGAATATCGTAAAGTCAGATGAGGTAGCAGAACCTGGGGGGATAGGATCAGAATTCCAAATGCTCTTGACAGGTTGGAGAAATGAATACAAGCCAGTGACAATGAGGTCAACAAGAGAAGAATAATAAAAATCAGGGAGGGAACATAAGCCAGATGTCTAATGGAAAGAACTGGCTGAGAAAAAGACAAATAACGAGAATCCCAAGGCTTATGATGAATTACAGGCTGAGGGCTAAGATAAAGGTAAAACTCTTATGATGGAACCTGCTACTGCAGAGGAGCCATAACAAGAGAAACAGGTACTTTCTTTCTCAGAGATGATCTTGAATAATTGAGATTTCCTTATTTGGTTGAATGCTGATTATTTCTAAGTAGTTATCTGCATACATTATTCTAATTTTTGAAGCAAAATGTACACAAACATACTTGCACCTATAAGCGTAGTATATAAGTGTTACGTGTGTGTGTGCATGTCTGTTTTGGTGGGTTGGGGCATGTGTCTGCATTACCAAGAATCTTGATTGTTTGCTTTGTTGTTTGGGTCTCTGATGCTTAGAAAGGATACTTGGGGAAATTTTGGAAAAGTATTCAGGAAAGGAGAGCAGACACTGAAAGGAAAAGGAATATTGGAATTTGAAAATTAATTATCTCGAATCAAAAATAAATGTGTGAAGATGTGATGAAGAGAGCATGGCAAGCGGCTATGCCCTGTGATCATGCTGAGGGGAACAGAGCTTCCTTCCCCTCTCTTGGGAAGGGTTTAGATCATGTGGAGTTTTCTCACCATAAGCAATGGAAAATTTTAAGAATAGCACTACATACAGTAATTATCCAAACAAATTAGAATTATGCATTGTTAGAGTCACTTTTATTTTCATGTGTACAATAGATTTTACAAGGAGGGTACATTAGCTATGTTTCTAATTTTAGGAGACTCTTCATAGCCCTTTGACAACGTCAGTTAATTAGATCCAAATCAGTGAAGTTGTTGTAAATTAATTACCATTAGTTGCCAGGTACAAACCATCTCCGATGAAGCATCATTGATAATTTTCAGTAAAAGTTTCTGCAGCTAACATTGTAACAAATCTATTTTTATAAAAATTTTAAATCTCAAAATTCTAAAGCAATAGTCTGTCAAACTAATATAACAAAATTTCAAGTGTTACAGGAAAATTAATCACCCTTGTTAGCAAAGAGACTTAAATAAAAGCTATCTTTATGATAAGATAGCAAATAAATACAGTTTTAACTTCAACTTAGTAGCTGGTATTAAATATCCATCAACCTACTCCTGCTAGTTAATTGATAGCAGAAAGCTTTTCTTCTCTTGGCCTCTGGTCTAAGAGTCTTTTATTCTTTCATAGTCTTCATTTCAACCATGAACTTTAAGGTTACCATCTATGACCTTGTTATTCATTTACAGCCAAGACTTTTTTGAAAAATATGGCATTTGTAATTTTCTGTTCTCACATATTTTAGGTAAGAAATTGTCAGGAGACAGAAAAAGAGCTAGATGATTGCCAGAGAACCTTTCTGATTGCAGCAATTTAAATTTTTTCTTTTAATACTGAAAACTGAGGGATGATATACTTATTTTTATTGATAAATAGATAATAATATATAATATGGATGCTATATTTAGTCAAAATATTTGCTATGATGTTTCAGACTACATTGACCATAAAAGTCTGTCAGGTGTTTTGAATTCACTATTCCCTTTGAATTATGTATAACATTTTCATATATCCATTACTGTAGAGTTTCCTACTGCTGCTTTAAAAATTACCCCAAACTTGGTGACTTAAAATACGAAAAATTTATTCTCTTACAGTTCTGGAAGTCAGAATTCCAAAGTCAGTCTCAGAAAGTTAAAATCAAGGTGTTAACAGGCCTACATTCTTTCTGGGGGTTCTAGAGGAGAATCCATTTCCTTGCCTTTTCCAATTTCTAGAGGCCACCTTGGCTCATGGCCTTGCATCACTCAGACTTCTGCTTCCATCATCACATAGCCTTCCCTGACCCTGACCCACCTTCCTCCTCTTATAAGGATGTTTGTGATTACAGTGGTCCCACCCAGAAAATCCAAGATAATCTGCCAACTCAAGATCCTTAACTTAACTTAATTGTATCTGCAAAGTCCCTTTGCCACATGAAACCACATATTCACAGGTTCCAGAGATTAGGATATGGATGTCTTTGAGGAAGCCATTACTCAGCCCATCACAAGGATTTTACTGGTCACATATTCATACATTGAACTAAAGACAGGTATGGATTCCCTACTAACCTAAGAACAGACCTAGGCAACTGAGAGGTCTCTTACATGCAACTAAGTCCTTGCCTTAATGGATGTTTCATTCAAAGAGGATGAGAGTGAGGGAAATCAGAGAAGGAATCAAATAAATAAACAAAAAATCTTTTACGGTGATTAGTAAAAAGAATAAAGTAAAGCAGGGCCATGGGGCAGAGAGTGAAGGTGTAGAGGCAGCTACTTTGCAAGGGGCCATGGGTGGAGGGCTCTCTAAGGAGCCATGGAAGTCAAGAAGAAGGAGGAGACAGCCTTGCAGACAGCTGAGTAGTGAATGGCCTATAGGTGCAGAAGGGGTAGCGGTAGGAGCGAGACTGACTAGTCTGAGGAACAGACTGAATGCTGGTGGGGGCAGGAGGTTGGTACAAGATGTGGAGGGTGAGCCCAGAGGAGTCCTAAGAAGCGGGCAGGAGCCAGGCATGCCGGCCTTCATGGCTGTATGGAGTTTAGATTTTATTCTAAGGGAAATGAGAAGTAACCCGAGGTTTTGGTATGGGTAAGCCTATAAATCTGATTTATATTACAATAAAACCCCTCTGGCTGCTGTGGGGAGACTGGACTGGAAGAGGCAAACTAGGGATCCAGAAAGAGGGCCATGGCGGTAGCATAAGAGTGAGAGGGTAGTGGCTGGACTAGGGTGATTTTGGTGGAGATGGTGAGATGCAGGATGCATCCTGAACTAGTGGCAACATTTAAATGTTTTGGTGAGGCTTTATCTCTTATCTTCCAATATTCTCTATTTGCTTTCACCCAGAACTCTCAAAATAATAGTAATATCGTGATAACATTACAAATAATTTCAACAATAACAACTTTAATAATACAGGTGCTGGATGTTTTCTCAAGCCTTTCCTACAGTGTAAGTGTAAACATCTTTAGAGATCTGCAATGCACCATCTAAATAAGCGCTGTGCTTCTTTGGAAAACCACCAAGAGGAGGATCCCTTCACCACTTTCAGTGAGATGACTGCCTCCACTCTTCTGTGTATAGATCCAGGAGCATTTTCTGGATAAAGAGACCTGATTTACTGTGCTCTGTGAGGAAGGAGGTATCATTATCATCTTCACTTTATGGTTGAGGGGTCTGAGTTTTAGCAGTAGGTGGTACACAGGACGGCACAGGCTCACATTTGGATTCAATTCTTAAGACATGAGGCTCAGTCTTTCAAGAGGCCTTTCAAGATCTTTGACTAACTTGCATCATTTATTCTGATTTTTTTCATATTTATTTTCTTGATTTGAATAAAATGAAATTGAAGTATATTTATCAAACTATCCTAGTTAAATAAATATGCAAAAAAAGAGGAAAACAATAGAATATTATTGTGTGACAGTCAATCTCCATGTTAATTAACATTCCCAGTTCTGTCTCATGCACACAAATAAAAAAGGTCAAGGAGGGTGGGTTGCCCCAGCACCAGAAAATATAATTTGATAAAGGTCCACTAGAGGATTGACTTGTCTTTCATATGGTTTACAATGTAGATCCTTAGCTGGTTAGAGTCAGTGTTTTCTTCTAAAGGAGGTTATTTTTATCCCTACCCTTACAACAAATGGGTACCTTAGTATTTTATAAAAGATGACAGGAAAATTACATTACCAAAAAATAGCAGATGTGGGAGGTATGCAATAGGATAGTTTATTGGGGGAAAATAGACTAATATCAAACTAGAAAGAACAGAAGCAGAAATAATAAATTTGCCTGCATCTATCTCTTCTTTCATGACCTCATCATGCCTGACATACTGATCAATTTCACTACAAGCAATAAATATTAAAATTAAAATTTTGAGTGTCTTATCAAAAGCTTCCTGACATCAGTTGTTTTCACCATTTTTTTTTCCTGCAAGCTTTGAATACCTCTTCATCAGTCTTTTATTCCAACCAATCTTATTCCAATTTCTCTCTCCCCACAAAAAAGCACTTGTTTTTCCCCTTCTGTTTTTGACTTTTCTTTCTTAGCAGAGGTGCATGAATATTATTTTACACTGCACTGTGGCTGCATCTCCATCGATCAGGAAATAAAAAGTGAGTCTGAAGGATGTGTCGTGACCCTGCAGGGCTACAAACAACAGAGATGTGTGTAATGATTCCCTGGCTTCTGTTAGCAGCAGCTGACGTAAAGGCTGTGGGCAGTTTTGCACAAATGAGCCTGCATCCTTTCTTGTTATAACCGATCGAGGCATTTCCAGGAGAAGGGAGCTTTCAAAGACCGTTTAGTTCTTAAATGTCACCTGCACACAATTTCCAGCTTGACAAATATTCCAGAATGTCCTAAAAGCAAATGGTAGGGTCATTATTCTTGTCTGTATAACCCCTTGGATCTCCTAATGCATTAACAATAACTACTTTTTATATCTTAAAAGCTGAAGGCAACAAGGCTTTTCATTTTTTAAAAAAAATTTTTCATCATAAATTCTTTTTTTTGAAATTTTGAATTTTATTTATTTTTTTTATACAGCAGGTTCTTATTTAGTTATCCATTTTATACATATTAGCATATACATGTCAATCCCAATCTCCCAACTCATCCCACCAGCACCACCCCCTTTCCCCCCTTGGTGTCCATATGTTTGTTCTCTACATCTGTGTCTCTGTTTCTGAAAATAGGATTTTCATTTTCATAATCATCTTCTATTATTAGGAATGGAGAAGTATTCCATTAGTAATATTGGATGTGGTTCACAACTGAGTTTATTTGAAAATTATTCATTGTTTCCTTTAATGTTTACAACACTTTCTAGATTTTTCTGTTAAGGACATGTCACCATCGTTTAGGATACATTTCCTTACAATAGAGCACATTTAGCCTTGACATGTCAGCAAACTTTTATTTTTTATGTTCCCTATAGTCTTAAGATTTAGAATTTCCCTTCAGGATTCAGTTCAGGGCTTCCATTTTGTATGGCATCCTCCACTCTGACACCCAGTTTCATTTTTCTCTTTTATGCATATATTATTTGTAACATCTCTTTTGGTGCTTAATTATATCTAGTTGGTTTTGTTGTTGTTTCATATCTGAGGTTTCACAATGTCAGCTCACCAGCTAAAGATGACCTACAGATGGGTTTGTATTGACTCACCAAGAGTTTTAAAAATACAAATTTTGAATTGGTGCCAATATTTGAAAACTGGTTAATTACACATAAATATCTGCACTTCCAGTTTCAACCAAGTCAAACAACGGGTCTGGCAAGGCTGGCACTCGTTTCTTGAGTTAGCAATTGTCTGGAACTGAGGCCTGGGTGTCCCTGGATGGGCAGCAGGGTCTCCTGGTTACCATGGTCCCTGCAGGCAATTTACTTTTATTTCACTTTCCTTCCCAGGCTTGTAGACATTTGAGATCATGGTCTGTGTGAACTTGCCTTTTCAAATTTTTGTTTACTGAACTAGGTTATAAATTCCTTGAAGCCACAAATTGTTGTTATATTTTTTCTCTATCCTCACACTGCCTAGCATAGTAATAGACACATAGTAGTTGTTCGATAAATTAATTTGTTAAAAATATCTATTGTGTGCAGCTAGGCATATATTGAGCTTCCTGAAGAGCTAGGGGAAAACAGTCTCCAAACAGTTCACACAAATTAAATGATTAATCTTCACAACTCCATTTTGAGATTCACAAGAGGTATACAGTATGGGGATTAATTTATGGTGTGGAAAGAATAACCTTTAATCAAACTATTTCCAATTGAACTTGCAGGGAAGATTTAGATACACAAAAAATAATTACCTATATTGAAAATTGCCCTACAGGGGTAAGCACCAGCCAGTCTTTTACTAGAAAGTCCCATGGCCTCTCCAGAGAAGGGGGCTCTGGTCTCCCTCCAGCCTTGCAGCCTTCTAGAACCATCATTCACTGTGAGAAAGAATTTCCAAATCACCTGAGTGCTTTGGCCAGCATGTCTCACCAGCTTACTGATTTCATAGTTATTCAGACTAGGGTTCATCAGAATAACCTGTCCCAGAATTCTTTTTCTGCCTCTGTATTTAGTTGTATAAAAATATTTCAGATAAACCACTTGGGAGTAAGGGGAGTTATTAAGGTTGCTTTCCATAAGTATTTTTGAAAACTAATGAAAATGCCCCAATTATTTAATAATGTCTTAGAAGAATTGGTTCTTAGCATCTTAGATTTCTCTTCTTTTTAATTTCCATTTTGAGCTATTCAAGAATTTAAGCAAGAAAAGATATAATATTAACATAACATATAGAAGTAAATACACATAAAATATGAATTTGGATCTTGGTGTTTCAAATATTTAGAGATAGTGGAAAATCTGAGAAATACTTAGAAGATCTAGGTATACTTTTTTATAGGTTATAATTGAAAATACACAAAATAACATTTATTCAGCAATCAAATATTAGTGAGAATCAAGAAGTAAATAAAAAACTTAGAGCAGGCAACATTGTTTTCACAAAGCCTGATTAGGAAAATAAAACCACAGATTTTTTTCTCGTAAGAGAGTGTTATATACTCATAGTTTTCTTATATTTAGTTTATACAAAATTCTAGGTAACATGACCTTTGGACCCATGATTCAAAACCACTTTGAAATAAGGGTGAAACTTGCTTGAAGCTTACAAAGCTGACCCAGTAAGAAGTGAAAACAGCTGGACATTGAGGAAGGACCAGAAACATTATATAAAGCAGATACTAACAACTAAAAAAATGCAGTGATGCAAGTTTAAGAGAAAAATA
The DNA here is from genome assembly GCF_000442215.2 of Lipotes vexillifer. Taxonomy (NCBI): domain Eukaryota; kingdom Metazoa; phylum Chordata; class Mammalia; order Artiodactyla; family Lipotidae; genus Lipotes; species Lipotes vexillifer. The sequence continues at coordinate 67,247 of NW_006797028.1, read as the reverse complement.
GGTAGAATGGGGAAATCAAATTACAAGGTCATCCTATCCTATATCTTTCTGGATGAGCCACCTGCATCATCATTGTCTTTCCATGTTCTGATTAACTCAGAACTCACAAACCCAGCTAGCATGGTGTGCTGGACACCTCTGTATACATTCAGAGAGAGAAACGAGTTGTAGATATGCATTTTGTGATTACTAGTAGTACACCAAGTTTAAAACAACTTCCTTTAATAACCATATTCAACCACATTACGAAAAAAGGAGAAATTTTTTTTACTAGGCAAGTGATCATGAACTAAGAGGGGAAAGTTCAGTGTAGTGAAGTCTGTAGTGGGTACTTTAGGCAGAAAAAATAAACTAATTAAATAAAGATGGAAACTGTTTAGGTTGGTTCTGAGGGGATCAGAATCCTTTAAGAAATGACCCTAAATCACTTAAATACCAAGAACCCAAACAAAATTTAGAGGTGGGAAAGGCCAATTCAAACTGGGTTACAGTAAAATACTATAGTTATAGACTACTTGGACTGCATCTCCTTTTTCTCCGTTCAATGAGGTAGTAACATTCATTTGAAATACAATTGGGAATATTTATTTTAATTTGCTTTCCATTACAGAATTTTCCCATCTTCCCATCTTTTCTGATTATGTTTTATTTTGGGAATGTGTGGAACATTAACATATTTCCAAAAGTAAAACCTATATAAAAATGTACCCTCAGAAAAGGGTCACTTCCCCTCACCCCGCATTGCTCTCATCCTGTTGTCCACCTCCATGTTACGTCTTGTGTGCAGTCAACACCATGTTTCTGATTTATCCTTCCTGAGTTTGTTTTGTAAAGATGAGCAGATATGTGTGCTTTCTTATTTCCTTAAGAAAAAGACAGCCAGCTATACATATGTACTTTGTGTTTTTTTTTTAAACAATATGTCCCTCATGTTTATAGAGACTGTTGTAGCAATAGAGATCACCTTCGAACAGTATCACTTCACATTGGTCATAGAGATATTCCTCATGCACTTTTTGCAGCTGCATAATAGTGTGTTGCACATATTTACTATACTTTACTCAACCAATTTCCTATGGAAGATCGTCACTTTTAATCTCCCTCATCCCACCATTTCTAGTATACCTTGAAGGTACTCAATACATGTTTGATAAGTCAGCATCCTAATGGATAGGATACTGTTTTAGATGAGTATTGAAGGATATGTGGAATTTGTATTGAGGGGAAGTGAATGAGGGTTCTGAAGAGGAAGCATGCTGAGCAGAGATGTACAGTGCAGAAGATTGAGCTGCCTGAAATGAAACGTTTTGTTGCCAAATGGTGGGGAATAGATCTGCTATCTCAGGTGGAACCAAAATTAAAGTTCTTTGAAAACTGGTTTCAATGTTACATTTCATTGAGATTTAAGTTTCAATGGCATGAATGAAAATGGTTGAGAAAAAATAGTATTTGGGCATAGTGGTAGAACTTAACCCTAGATGGTATAAATGCTGCTACATTTTCTCTGTTATTAACCATTTCTGTTTTGTTTTTTTTTGTGTGCTTTTTTTTTTTTTTACAGTGTAGCAGAATAAATGGAACTGACTGACCTTTCAAAATATATATAACTGGTTTCTTGTACTCTTGACAGCTTGGTCATGTTTCCAAAAGCTACCTAACTATTTATTTATTTTCTCTAGGAGGTGTGTGTGTGTGTGTGTGTGTGTGTGTGTGTGTGTGTGTGCTGGAGCATAGGCCTTCAACATTATCATGATGCTCAGTGAGCTAGCAAAGGGGCATAAGTTTTTAGTGAGTTCATAGTGAACTAACTGAATTAGGAATGTTAATCTGGCAGTGACAGATGAATTAGAGGGGGGTAGACAAGTAATATTAGTTTTCTACTGTTATGCCACAAGTTACCACAAATTTAGGGGCTTATAATTATTTATGATCTCATGGTTCTCGTATTGCCTGGGCTTGGGGTCTCATCTGGAGTTTGGGGACAGTCTCCAAGCTAAGGTGGCTGAACAGAATTCAGTTCCTAGCAGTAGCAGTATTAAGGACTCTGTTTCCATGCTGGCTGTCAATCAAGGGCCCCTCTCAGCCCCTACAGGCTCCCTGTCACCTGGAGGTGACATATCATATTCACAGGTTCCTCCTGCAGTCCATAGGAGGGAGTTAAAGGAGGGTGTGGGTCATTGGTAGGTCAACTTTAGAATGCTACCTACCACACCAAGGTGCAGAGATGATGTAGTTAGGAGGTTACTGTATTCATCCAGGGTTGGGGCTGTAGAAGCCTTTATTCAGGTGAGTGTGCAGGGAGAGGGGGCATAAAAGGAAGAGAGGCAAACACACTTTAAATGGAGGGTCAATAAGACTTGCTGATTGACCTGAGAATGAAGAAAAAGGTAAATAGTCAAAATATTTCAAAGCAAATCAAGCCATTGATTGAGGCAAAGACATGAGAAAAGAAAATGTCTTTGACCAGGAGGTCCCATTGAGTTTGGATTGAGACAAGTTGAGTCTCAGTTAACAGGGCATCAGAAAGAGAATATTTATGAGGCAGGTGTAAATAAATGTATTACTGTAGCATAAGCAAGAGCTCAGGCCTGTGGAAACAGATTTGGCATACATCACATCAGAGGTGTAGCTGAAGTTTTGTGAATAAATATGCTTTTCAAGGAAAATGGCTTAGAAGCCTATTATGGACTGAACTGTATTCCCCTCTCCCTCAATTCAAATGATGAAGCCCCCCCGCTTCCGCCCCCAAATGTGACTGTGTTTGGAGATGTGTCCTTTAAAGAGGTAACTAGGTTAAATGAGGTCATGAGGGTGGGGCCCTGGTCTAGTAGGACTGATGCCTTATATGAAGAGGAAGAGACAGCAGGGCTGCATGCAAATAGAGGACACAGTGAGAAGGTGGCTGTCTGCAAGCCAAGGAGAGAGGCCTCAGGAGAAACCAGCCCTGTGGGCACTTTTATTTTAGACGTCCAGCCTCCAAAGCTGTAGGAAGATAAATGTCTGCTGTTTAAGCCACGAAGTCTGTGGCATCTTATCATGACTACCTGAGCTGACTCATACAAAGCCCAAGTACAGTTTCTAGGAAGAGACGTATTTTGAGGAGGCAGAGTGAGTGAAAAGCCACCAGAAGTCTGAGAATGCTGAGTCTGCACTGTGGTGAGCTATGAGGGTCAGTGACCTGGGTCAGAGGGTCTGGAATCCAGCCTTCACTCTGCAATGGATGGCACTATCTAACTTTGGGCAGACCTCTTAAGCTCTCAAAGCCCTAGATTCATAAAGTGGGCATGATAGTGTACATCTCCCTGATTATAGGAAGGTTTAAATAAGTTTCTATATTTCTGTAGCTATATTTACTTTGATATGTACATAAACAACTAAAAGCTTGTTCCTAAGCTGTGAAGCACTATGTAGATGTACATGAGTAATAGTGGCCTCCAGAAGTATAAAGCTGTAGAGTTCTGATAGCATCAATATTAAATGATCCTGCTTCTTTTAAGCTCATCTGTGTTTGTAGCCACACCATTAGCTCTCACTTCCTACTGCTGTCCAGGTATTATCCTGTTCAGCCATTTATTTTGTGTTAATGTATAGGCTGGAAACCAGGTAGTTATGGATGTTAGAATTTTGTCTACAACAAGAGTAAGCCGATTCCAAGGTGCAGCCTGAGGAGTGTCAGCCTGGATTAGAGTACCCAGTGTGTGCAGCTGTCTCTACTTATTGACTGTTTCATGAGTGGCTTAGCTGCCTGGGCAAAAGTTAGGTTTATGGAAGTGAGGTGTTATTCTGTGTTTGGTTTTATTCCAGGGCTCCTCTATTAAAGATGCATGTAGAAAACTTGGAAAATATTCAGGTGAAAGGTTTAAAGAGGTTAAATAATGTAGCTTTAAAAAGAAAACACCATGAAGAAAGCTGAATAGGCTTCTTCAGTCTCCCCACTAAGGAGAGCTGAAATATGCTTTCTGTATGATCTTCATTCTTAGAGATCTAGATTAGCTCTAAAAAAATATTTAACTGACATAAAGAATTGGAATGATAACTGTCACATTTTTTCTCTGTTGGTCTTTAAGAATGTGACAGCTTTTCACATCTTTGGAATGGCTTAGATGGCTTCTGATAGAATGGGAGTTTTTAAAAGGGAGAAAAACTACTGTACACAGAAATAATTTTTTTAAAAAAACTGACATAGCATATTGAATGCAGTAGGCATTTGTATTCATGTTTGCCGTCCAAACTCTATGAAAGTAATTGTGTATGTATAACACTGTTGTATTATCCAGAGAAGATAGTTTCATAAATCATTTACTGCCTACTGACGTGTTTCTATAATGCTAGTACACATGCTCAGTTTATTTTGGTTTTAAAATGTCTGTATAAGAAAAAAAGAACTAGCAGAGAATGTAAAGCAAACATGAATGTTACTCAACACTAAATATGCTGAAGAATACCATGAATTTCTTTTTTATGTGTCAAGCAAACCCCACCTCAAATAAACAAGCTAAAATGAAAGTTTAGATTTTCTGCATAGAAACATTGATGCAGATTTTATTTCACTTTTGCTTCTTATCCTAGAAAAGAATACCTGCCAGGGCTTTACCTAGCTGTACTTCAATTTATAATAAAAAAGATAGAAGTGTAGTTATTTATTTATTTGTTACAGATATCTTTTGAACATCGTGTGCAAAGCACCAAGCATGGCAGGCAGGAGGAATACTCTCCAAGTAGCCTTCAGCCCACTGAGTAGACATGAGAACACAGACTTATACAGACGGCTGTGTTGGAAAAAACAAATGAGGGAAGTGGTGGATCGGCTAATATATGTAATTAAGAGCCAATTTCACAATAAAATAATTAAAGTTATGTCTAATTAAGTAGAAAGAAACCTATATTTTCCAGTGATTTTGGATTAATTCAAGCCATTAAGAGTTTGGTGCATCTGAAAAAAGTGCTTTTATTTAACTAGCTGCTCACAAAGAGAAAAAAAAGAATAATTTTCTGGCACGTGCATCCCATCGTCATTGTCATTGTCATCCACCAATGACAAAAACCACAATCTTAAAACCACAATTTTAAAACTTAAAATTTGTTCTTTCAGATATTAAGCTCTATCAGCTCAGCATTTGCCCCTCTGCCCCTCTTTCTTGGGTTCAGTGTGAGCTCTGGGCCTTGTAGCAGGAGCTGCAGCGTCAGCGCCTCATCTACTGGTAGTCCTGATCTGTTCTGAGGTGCAGTCCACCGGGTGTCTAATTGTGCTGCCTCTTCTATCCAATGTCTTCACTTCAGAGTTCTGTATTTTTGGAGATATGATCCATCAGTTCTGCTTCCTGTTTACACGGCCACACAGCTTTCCCCAAGAACATTCCTTCCGTGACCATGACCGTGACCAGGATAGCTCCTGGGAGCCGCTTGCCATTTTTTACGGCCAGCTCTCTACCCTGTGCAGGAGGATATGGCAGTTCCTGCTGGGGCCAGGGAGGGTGGGGCTGACATCACAGCTGCACCGCCTCTGACCCCCCGCAGCGATTTCTGCTGTTTCCCCACTCCAGGCCCTCAGTGAGCATCACCCAGACAGAAAGGGGGGCAGGGTCTAGCGTTGTCCCCTCCACCCGCCGCAGCCCAGCCCTGGTTCTTGTTTCCCTTCCGTGAGCTCAGAGAGCCTAGTGGGCCTGGTGTGCAAGCAACCTGCTCGTCGGGTGTCCTTCCTTAGGGCTCTGCCCCACACCCGAACTTCTCCTGTCACCAGCTTAAGGGCCAAGAATTGCAAGTCTGTTCTCTGGTGCCTCCTGCTGACCTCAGTGGAGGAGGGTCATGGGGTTCAAGGACATAGGTCATTGTGTGTGGGGGAAACATTTCTGTTAATATTTCCCTTATCATCACAGGGAAAACAGTCCTGTGATCCCTCTGCGTGTCCCTTCAGGTTCCAGAAAGGAACAGAAAACGTACTCAGATAGGAGGCTGAAGGGATTGAATGAAGGGACTGCTTATAGAGTAGCTTGAAGAAAACCAATGGAGCCTTCAGGGCACCTGACCTAGTCTTAGTGAGAAACTGTTGCTCTCCTTTTTTCCGTAGGGACAAGAGGAATAGAAACCGTTCTGGGTGGAATGAAGCCCCACCCACCCCCTTCCAGGGCCCACTGACCTACTACTGATACTTCTCATTGTCTAAACCCAACTAGAGGTCAGACGACAAGGGAGCCCAAGGGAGGTGGTCCTTAGGCGTCAGCTTCCAGGGCACAGAACAGGCAGAGAAGGCTGGGGGATGAATGGGGTGGGTAAGGGGATGAAAATGGAAAATACGATCAGGGCAGAGAATATGATTAGAGCTCCCCCGAGTACACTCTTGATTTCAAGTACTGTATACTGTTTGTTGTACCCACTGACATAAACACACTGCCAGAATCTGAGGCTTGATATTTAGTTTTGAGAGTAGGGCTGGAAACAGAGGGGGCAGTAGCATGAAATAAATGAAGCAGGAAGTATAAAGAGACCACCTGGAACACTACCATGTTGATAAATTTATTTTTAAATGATTTGAGGAAACTTTGTTGTCTCTCTCTGTATTATGTGGTTTAAAATTATATATATAGATTTTTTTTTTCTGAAAATGAACTTAAAAGCCAATAAGAATCAATTTTTCTAGCTACCCTGCAAAGAAACAGTGTGAATTGATATATCCTCCTGGTGTAAAATATATGGGTATATTTTCTAATGTCCTTAGTAGATATGAGCCTTGCACTAATTTCTGTGTGTTATTACATTATATGTCTCACGATTCATTTATTCATTCATATGCCACATCCTGTTCTGCTTGCTTTTCAAACAGAAGCTTTTTTCAAAATCTGGTCCTGTAGAATTGTATCTATTTTTTTCCCCCTTGGTGCCAGATGTGAAAAGTATACAAACACAGCTGGATTAATACCCTCGTGCAGATGGTTTAGTTGGTACTTTGTTATATTAATATTACTGCCAGGATCTTGTAACGTATGTTGATGTAATTGCCACAATTGAAAAGGACTCAAATCTATTTTATGTCTCATGTATATTCGTTAGCAGAGAGTGGCCAATACAAACATGGCCAACTGCTTATGAGAAACTAAGATGCTAAAAAAATCCTCAGAAAGCAAATGACTAACAGAGCTGAGTAGTTCCTATTGCAGCTGACATAGATGATTAAGCTGTGGATATGAAGTTTATATAGAACCATGAGGATTAATTTGGACTGGGCCTTTTCTAGTTAACTGTCACAGCAATTAACTCATGGCTTCCTTTGCCATCGGTTTCTTCCCTGTTGAAAGCATGTTTAGACAAGTCATTTCAGAGGTCTGGAGATCTGCTTTATTTTCCAGATTAAGTTTTCGTTTGTTTGTTTTTTAAATGTGAGCATAATGGATTTGGAAAGTTAAGCCGGATGGTAAAGGATGCTTTCTGCCTAATTGCAGTAAATCCTTGGATAGTTAAAGATGCTCTGAGAATTTTCACTGTTTGCTTTTCTAGGTAAGAAAATACTAGTTTTCTTCTCCTTTTTTATTTTTCTTTTAGCCCTCAAGTTAGACAAACTTCTAAAATACATAAACTAATGGCCTTTCTGCTGGTTGCAGTAGGTGCATAAATGTTTGCAACTTGCAGTAGGTGCATAAATGTTTGCAACTTGAACACATTTAAATCTCTTTTAAGTTAACTCAGTTTTGCTTTGCCTCAGTGTCATTGACTCATAATAACCTGGTTTGCAGGAGGATGTGTATACATGTACGTTCTGAAGCCAGTTGTGCAGTAAGAAGTAACAGGCCTCAACTGCTTCATAAGTCTTTCTGAAGGGTCTAGAGTGTGGGCAGTCAGACAGCACCAAGAGATTTCAGAAGTTAAGGTAAAAGGAGGCTGGCAGAGGTCCTTACAGCCCACAGTGTCCAGGTGGGGGGAGCTGTGTGGTATGACTAGCGGACTGTGGACCCAGCCGCAGGAACGGAGCCTGGCTCCATTTACCCTTAGAAGGCGCTGTTCATGTGCTTCCTGGGAGAGTGTGGGCCACTGACTGGGATGCAGAGGAGATGCAGGGAACTAGGAACTGCACACTGACATGGACAGGGTAGGGATAGCCTGATTCTGTATTAAGGGCACCACAAGCCTTAACAGTTTTTGGTCTTTCTTTCTTACATCTTTTCCTTTCCTTTGCTCAAGTACTCCTTCTGTCTCCCCTCTTTGGTTTTTTGTTTTGTTTTGTTTTATTTATTTTTGTTTTTTATTTTATTTTTAATGATAAAAATCCCACACAGAAGCTTGTTCTATTGACAGTTTCTTTCATTCTTCCGAAATTGTAGTTTAATGGGCTATATCCTTTTAATTCATGATTCTATCTGGTAGCATTGGGACATGAGGGAATTAATGTATGGATACCCAACCCTAATTATAAAGCCCTCCTATGTAGTAAACTATCACTTCACTCCTCCATCATATATAATTCCTGCTTACCATAGAGCATCTCACAGGGAAACGTAAGATAAAAGAAAACATGTTTATGTGGAGCCCGTGATTTTCAGATTCTGGCAACTGCTTTAGGATCCATCTGTGTAAAAGTCAGAATTAAATCCAGGGGCAAATATGTGGTTGGGTAAATGGCCCCACCTTGCTCCAGGAAAATATGGATTTAGTGGATCTACGTTCCTGGGGTGGGAAGAGCAAGAAGAGAAAAGCAGGAAATGATTTGATTGCCCATAGCTCCTCCCCCTGGAGCTGCCCCAGTGGGACTAGTGTAGTATTTGCACTTTACACCTTTCATTTAACCGAAGTTGTTGGATGGTTAGTTAAGAGCATTAGACCAAATGAGAAAAAATCAAAAGTCAGATAAGTTCCATTCCATTTGGAGGGACAATGAAGGTGTCAATAAATCTGATTTCACTGATGGGGAAGATGATGGGTATGTTTCATGTATCAGATCGTAGGACCTGCTTTCTTCCGTGTTATGCTTTTTGCATAAATACAGACTAAATAATATCAATTACTCTGTGATATCAGTTGATTAACGTGTTTAAAATTCTGTCAAACCCAGTACAAATGGTGTGATTATAATAACTGAACTGATTCATTACTTTGGCCCTAAGTGGACACAGCCTGTACCTTCGTCTGGAAAGCTTCTGGGGGCAGAATGATCTGGGGGAAGAATGCCCCCGTGGATGCCGGTAGAGAGGGTGATTTGGAAGAGCTCCCTGATGCTGAGATGCACATGCACTGGCATAGCCTCATGATAGGAGGCTGCTTGCACGCTGATTCTCACACAGAGAGGGAAACTAACATGTCTTGTTTAAGATATTGTTTTCATCTTAATTTAACGATGCTTCTATTTCAGTTAGTTGCACATTAACTCAACCTATGTAGGACTGTGTATTAATAAACTTGTGTTACAAATTTAAAAGTAGAGGCAGAGATTTTGAGGGAATAGGCGAGCGTACTACAGTTTATGACAAAGAAAGCGCTACAGGCAGAGCCAGGCCTCGTCCAATGCTTTCCACGCACCTCAGCGATCTCCCTACTTCCATAGTCACAAGGGCAGGTGTGACAGGATGTGACTGGTTTTCTCCCTGCACCTGCAGCTAGCTTACTTACTTCCTTTCTTCCTTTTCTTACTCCACTGCTTTTAGAGAAAACTTAATGCAATAATTACACGGAGCAAGCGCATCTTATGATAAAATCAAATCACAACCTTGTGTTTCTTCTAGCTTTGTTCAGGGGTCAAGTCATTCCCGCACATCTATATGAAATCTCAACAGACTCTATGACCTTTTTTTCACTCTTAGGTAATAGACAGTCCTGTGGGCACTTGATGAAGCAAACACAGCCTCAATTTAGTAATGGTGATATTCAGGCCAAGATTTTAATCAAGCCCATAATTTTTATTTCTTGCCCAGTTCAGGCCAGAGGTCGTACTGGGCCTGACCTTGAGGAAGGTGATATTATCAGCCTCTGCCCTCTCCCTTGTTCACCCTCTTTCTTCTCTCAGGCCAGTCTCCAGAGGAGTTTGAGGGTTAGAGGGGATTTGAAGAAGCTCAAAGGGGTCTAGGAGGGAGGAGAGATGAGGCGGTGAGACAGAACTTAGGCCTCAGGCTCTCTGAACCTGACAGATGGTGTCAACTGATTCTCCTTCTCAGGGTTATTTCATGGTCTCCCAAGAGATCTGCACCTCTGGGGAGCTCTCTTCTGCATATCCCCTGGCTCCCAGTGGAAGCATCCGGCTGGCTGGGTGGCCACTTGGGATCTTACCTACCTGCCAAAAGAGGTGACGTTTGGCCTCTGACTGCTGGGCTCCTGCCACCTTCTAGGTGGCCCTGATGTCGAGAACCTAAGACTGTTGCATCAATCCCTCTGTCTTTCCACCTGGCCCTCATCTGGTCCCCAGATAACTTAACCTTCCGGTGTCTTCCCCAGCCCTGGCATATGGGTCCACTCCAGTGCACTCCTGAATCCTGCTGACACAGCCTGGGATAGCTTCCTCAGGTGTGAATCAGTCTGGGAGGCTGGCCCTCTGTGCCTCAGCTCTCTGACTGGTCCTGCGTGGAGCCAGTTCCTACCAGGCTGGAGGTGGAGGAGGAACAGCAGGAGGGAGGGTGCAGCCTCTCAGTGGGGCAGCAGCCTTGTCCTTCATAAACAAATTTTTGTAAATCTCCTTTTCCCTTTACTCTAGGTCTCCTTATATACCTTTGACTTGGCTGAGTGGTCCAAGAGTTGTCCAGAAGTTTTCATTTCTTTTATAAGTTATGAATATGGAGATCTGACTTTGGAATTCCAAATTTAAGTTTTTGTATTTTGGTGTCTTCATTTAAACTTCAATGTTAACACTCATTCTTTTCATCTTATGAATTAAAACTCTGGCCTTTTTGATTAAATACTCGTAAATTCAGGGCTGTCTCTCGCTTTTTATCCTTTTCCCCTTTTTCGTAGGGATGATAAGGCCAGAGGGCCTCACATATTGCTCTGACCTCAAGGAGAGAAGTCTGATTTCCTGGGGTCCTCTGCCTCACTGGCCTCCACCGAAGTGAGGGTGGGCAGCCCTGATCTTGTGGATCAGTTTCCTTCCTTGTGCATCTGTCGTTGAAGCTCATGAATATCTCACCCGGCCTTCCAGGCACCTGGTTTAAACATTCTTAGTTTTTCCAGCCAGGGACCCTGGGAGACGCTGGCTGACTCCCAGCCTGTTTGCGCTTCTCCTGGCTCATCTATCAGCTCCTTTCTTGCACCCTTGGGTCCACAGGTACCTCAGGAATGTCTGCGTAGACACTCCACGCGACCACACCTGTGTTGCTGCTCCCCACTGCGGGAAGGCGGTTTCTTTGGAGGCTCTTCCCTCCAGGAGTTCCCAGAAGGAATCAAGGACTTCGTCAGTGTACGTTCCTTTAACCAAACCTATCTGGGCATTTCTATTTACCACCTTCCCTATCTCTGTCTCTAACTAGGGAGTTGATACTTATGGGTTTGTGGAAGGCAGTGATGCTGCTTCTCATGTACCCACTGAGAATAATCTCTCACCACACGCCCTCCAATTATCCACCTTGGTTGAACACATCAGACTGATCCTCTTAAGGGCTTCGATATGATTCTCCATTCTTCTCACCTCCGAGGTTTCATGGAGTAAATTCTGTACCAGACTATTAAGGCTGCTGTAGACCCCGCAACATCTTAGGAATTCAAAGTCCAATCACTTGACCCTTTCTTTTCCTGGGATTTTCTTTATGTTCTCCGTTCCATACAGAGGCTCTGCCTGAGGGTCCAGTTTTTAAGGTAGAGTACTGAAGGGCATGAGAGGGGTAACAGTGAGAGAAGAATATTATCAGATAATATTTCAAAATATTCTCCTCTGTTACTACATTGCTTCTTGGTTGAGTAGTGGAATGTCTGAAAGATGGGTAAGTTGACAAATGACAAAATAACTAGCATGATGAAAAGAATTTTATCTGAGAGTGGCTGCTCACTTATTACAAAATGAGTCATCAAGTTTGTTCAATATCAGAACATCTTGTTTATCCTCAGTTTTTTTCTTTTCTTACCAAACCCCAATGCCAAACCATTTTTTTTCTTTTGTAACAGAAGACATGCCATTGGAGATTGCTGCCCTCTTATTGAATAAACTCAGGGAAACATAAAAGGCAAGCCTTTTTGAAGGTAAAGATGAAAAGTAGCTCTCTTAAAGCAGGGTCTTTTATCTTTTTACAGGACATTCCTCTGTCAGTCTAACTTTCAAAAACATCTTTCATCTTTGACTCAACAAGGCTCCTTCACCTGTCTTTCAAACAGGAGATTAACTGTACAGAAACGTGTGGGGTTGTGTTTGTTTCCTAGTGATTTTTGACACCTTCTCCCTAAAAGTCAGAGGGATAGTGGGCTGGGAATGGTGGGCAGGGGTGAGCAAAGAGTTGTAGGGTTGGAGAACATCACAATCCCTGCTGTACCCCCTTCCCCCCCCCCCCTTTTGCGATGTGTTCTGTTTGCATCTAGACCATCAGAGCTGATTTGTAGGTGTCAGTAACCAATACCAGTGAGAGGCTCCTTTGGGGCAAGTCCCTTTTGCTAATTGGTGCTGGACCTGGCAGATAGAAGATGCTGACAAACTGGTTAGGAAGAGGGTCTTTCAGACATAATTATGATCCTCTTGTGTACCTTAAACTGCATTTCAGTTTTCAGAAATCACCATGACTTTCTTGGCTTAGTTTATAACATAAGGTATGGTAACAACCCTTCATATTTTTCTATCCTTGAATTCTCAGATTCATGTTTTCTGTGTCGATGTCTCAGCAGATACTCAGCTGTTTTGCTGGCTTTCTGTTAAGTTTAGGGGAATCATCCATGGTGTACCTCCTTTCCTTTTAGTGTATAAAGTCATCCTAACATATCTGAATTTAGAAGAGCATATTTAATGTCTAATTCTATCAACTTTATTTTCACCAGAAGCTTTGCAAATGAGCATTTAACTCATCCAACTGACCAGATTAGTTTTATGTTCATTTTTAAATTTTTCCCCTCCCTTTTGTGATATTCCTAAGAAGTTGTTAATGTCCTTTCTGGGGAACTTACAGCCTGTCATTCTGTTATTTCATTGTCAGAAGTTTCCACTGTCCTTTTCTTTTCTTGTTAGGGCATAGTTGAAAAAAAAATTGAGGCAATTTGCAAGGAGGAAATTACCTTTAATGCTTTAAGTATAATACTTTTTGTTTTAAGCATTAATTTTTCATTTTGAAGATATGAGATCTTCTTTACTCTGAAAATGTATGGCGTTAATATTATCATAATATTAGTAACTCAACTGAAAACTAAATGAGGCATTAATATTTGTATCGCTTAATTCAACATGGTAGGATATAAAGGTATTGTTTGAAAAATCAAACTTAAAATAGGAATACAGTGTAATGTTTTAAATCAAGTACTTAAGTTATATTCAGAAGGAGAAAATTCTGATACTTTATGTTGGATTTATTTTTGTTTCCACAAAATGATTAACTCAATAAGAAGCCAGTCAACAGTGGAAAAGCTAATGGGCCCTTCTGTTTAATAAACGTATTCAATAAAGTCTTAGTAATCTGATATCTTGTGTTCAAACAAGCAAGCAAGCAAACAACTTTATTTGACCTGATCCAAGTTTGCTTAGACATAAAGCAATTTTTCAACATGCACAATTCTTGCATGTATAATGAGAGAGAAGGATGGTCTGTTGATATGGATTTGAGGACAAAGTGAAAGTCTTAGATTCTTCCTCTGAAAGCCACATGGCACATGTTTTAGGTGCTCAAGAATCTTGCTAGGACACATGGCACTAAAAAATATTTACACACCACAGCTCATCTAATCTGAAATGAAACTTTCTCAAAGCCCTAATTTCCAGCCTCAAAAGGAGGAAAAAATAAATCATAATCTTCCTAAATCCAGGTAGCTTATTCTGTTTTAATTGAAGAACTTAAATAAATATACAGTCAAATTCAGGGTTGCTGCTTTTCCTTTATTCTGTCCTCCTCCTTCAAAGTTATTTAAATTGGGAGGGGTCACCTTAGTGTCCTGCACCCACACAGAGGTGGCTGGCCTTGCCTGCCCTCCAGGTGAGATGCATGGTCCCTGGATGCTTTTCTCTTTACTCTGTAGTGGTGTAATGGGCTGAATTGTGTGCCCCAAAGTACCTCAGAGGGTGACCTTGTTTGGTGATAGGGTCTTTACAGAGATAATCAAGTTAAAAAGAGGTCATTAGGGTTGGCCCCAATTCAATATGACCTATGTTCTTATAAAAAGGGGGAAATTGGGCCCAGAAACAAACAAAGAAGGAAGTTGATGAGGAGACAACCATCTACAAGCCAAGGAAAGAGGCATGGAACAAAATTTCCCCCACAGGCTTCAGAAGGAGCCAACCCTGCCTACACTTTAATTTTGGATTTGGCCTCCAGAATTGTGAGACAACAAATTTCTGTTGTTGAAACCTCCCAGTTTGTGCTACTTTGTTACAGCAGCCCTAGCAAACTAATACTGTGGGGAACTTCCCTTTGCCACATCCTATACCCTCGCTTGTAGTAAACCTTGTGGACCACAATCCCCTTATGTCTCCATCTAACATGGCCTTGAAAGTGAAAAACATTGGATTTCACAATAGTACCATGGAAATGAGCTTCAGGAGCATGTTCTGAAAGTTAAAAACAACAACAAGGCCTTGTTCCTTTGTCCTCAGTGGGCTTTGCTTTCCTCTGAAGTAGCTGATAACTTAGCAGAAGTACATAGAAACAGACAATGGCAAGAATCCCAGGAATGATAAACACAGCAGATGTATGTAAACAGAATCATGGTGTAAGGGTATGATTTTCTCACAGTTTCCACAAGTCTGGGCATGGCTTAGTTGGGTCCTCTGATTAGGGTCGCAGGAAGCTGTGATCAAGGGTCATCTGGGGATCACAATACTCCTGTGAATATTGGATCCTCTTCCAAGCTCACATAGTTATTGGAGCAATTCATTTCTTTGTGGCTGTAGAACTCGTGGTGATTCCTTCTTCCAGCCCAGCAAGAGTGTCACACTCTCTCTTTTAGTCTCTGATCTGTAGACCTTCTTTCATAGAGCTCAACTGTAGGTTTCCTTTTGTAGGTCAGGCCCACCCAGGGTAAAACTCCCTTTTGCTTAACAAGTCAACCGACTAGGGACTTTAATTACACCTGAAGTAATTTAATTGCATCCCTTTTCCATATGACATTTCCTAAGCATGGGAGTGTCATCCATGTATTCACAGGTCCTGCTCATACTCACAGAGAAGGATTCATTATACAGAGTGTGCAGACCAGGAAGTGAGAATCTTGAGGCCATCTTAGCATTCTGCTTACCACTGGCAGTAGTAGAAGTTTTCCTCCTGTGGCTGTTAATTGCCATTAGATTGAGGGTAGGATGTGGGTAGCACAGTAGTTCTGTGTTACCTGGTTTGGAGTAGAGCCCACCCCCAGGCACAGAGGGGAACTGTGAGGTTGAGGCGTATTTTCAGTGCCTGGGTGAATTGGGCTTGAGCTGAGGGAAAGATTCTAGTTATACCAGGAGACCTGAGCACAGTTCAAGTCAGACAAAACCTGAGATATTTGACCTGGAAAATGTGGTGGGAAAATTGTGAGTCATGGAATGCTGGGCTTACCCCAAGCTCCTAGATCTCACTCAGCTTCTCTGAGGTTGCCAGCCTTTGAAATGATCAGCATGAGTTACCCCAGCTTAGCCACATATTCTACATCAACCATTTCTCTTTCATTTTTCATAATGAAAGCTAATTTTCCAATGTTCCGTTTCTTCACAAAATTTCTATTTATGATAGCCAAACATGTAGTAATTTGCTATCAATTTATCCCTCCCAGTTAATGATTTTGATTTGAATAGAGGTTTCCTGGAGTAAATAATATGAAACACAAAAGAATGATGCTAATGATGGGAATTATAGGAAAATAACCCTTAAATCAAGCCTTTTATTATGTTCAAGTCCGAGTCTGCTTGAATATGTAGTGCTTGCATTTCAAAGTCTCTGCTAAACAAATAATATCACCTACCTAAATCATGACTTATCAGAAAAGCCATAGCCTTTTATAATCATTTTCATCAATATATTCCATTAGCAAAAAAAAAAAAAAAAAATTCTTCTCAAAAAATATCTCCATTATATGCAGTGATTTTTTAACTATGGAGACATGCTACCTTTTTCCAATAAAAAAAAAAAAAAAAAAAAAAATTCTTCTCAAAAAATATCTCCATTATATGCAGTGATTTTTTAACTATGGAGACATGCTACCTTTACCACAAAGATAACATCAGAATTATGTCCCTCTAGAAGTTTATGGGTTTCTCAGTCTCCCTGGCTCATCTCCCAGGACAGAATCCTTTATATACAACACTCTTTGTGTCTCATAAACATTCTGTCATCATTTCTCAGAGTTTCAAAGATCTGGACCATTAGATGAAACAACCTCTGAGATGATCTAGAACAATTTGAGAGTTCATCTTAAATGCATCCAAGTTCTACCTTTATAACTGCTTTGACTATAGAATGAAGCAAGATTTGTATGTGTTAATCATTGTAGTTATTGTCACTGATTCTTTGTTTAGTAAGGGAAGGAGAATAGTTAAAAGTAATGGTTTTAGAATAAGAGAAACCTGGTTTCGAATCCAGGTATTTATCTTTGGGTAAATTTTGCAAATCTTTGAGCTTCGGTTTTTTCATCTCTAATGCTTGTTTCACAGAGTTGTTATGAAGTTAAAGATGAAAGAATGCGGGTAAAATGCTTGATCAGTTTAAAGGCCAGCTACTGGGCCAGATGTTAAAACAAACAAACAAACAAAGGACTCTCACTGCTACCTAGGAACTGACTTTACTATTTAATGCCTTATCATAGTCTTTCTAAAAGAGGGGATGTCATAGCAACCAGTCAGATCACACTGTCATACGTATTAAAAGTGTCTTCTTACTTTCAGGAAGGTCTAGTATTTTGTTTCCAGGAGAAATGGGTTAGAAGTTTATAGTCTTTGCTTATGAGTGATGATAATTCTGAATGATAAATTTTATTGGAGCAGTATTGTATGCATAATGTCAGTGGGCTTAAGATTGTATGAAAATAGGTTCAAAATGTTAGTTAAGTTTTAGGCAAAATATGAAGATGGAAAACACATGGTAAGGAATCTGGAGGTGGTAAGTGGCACAGGGGAATGATTGATTTCTAACAAAGGAAACATGGAGAATTAGGCTGACAGTTATAAAGAAAACTAAAAACAAAAATATTAAAAAGAACATCAAAAAAAGTTTTGAAAGGCAGTGGATTCAACAATTAGCCAGCAAGTAAATGTGGTAAAATCTATCCCTGGAAGTGGCAGTCTATAAATTTACAGTCTTGTTTAAAAAGGAAATTTCCCCTTCAGCCTCCTAACTTAACTTTAATATATGTCATTTTTAACCTTTAGCTATGCAGAGTAATCCCTCAAAAGCTTATTTTCACTCCCAAAGCCTGATGATGTGACGGCTGTGTGCTGCCAGGCTACACTTGTGCAGTCTTTGGTTGTGTGCTTCAAACCAGGGGATGGGAGCTCCTTCCCGTATATTTATATTTTACCCACCCACCCACTGATCAACCGTTTTATCATGTATCTGTCTCTTTCTCTTTCTATGTTTCTCTACAACCTCAGTGAGCATGCTTTGGTTTGGAAGTGGCACCCATCATGTCCACTTATACTCCTCTGGTAAAACTGATTCCTGAGCATACCCACAAATGCAAAGGAAGCTGGGAGATGTAGTCAGCTAGGTGCCCAGGAAAGGGGGGAAGCAGATTTTGATGATGTGCTAACACACACACACACACACACACACACACATGATGTTCTGGGCTCACACTGTACTTTCTCTGTATTGAACTTGGTATCAGGAAACCTGGTTCATTTTAGCAAGAACATATATTTAGAAACCAAGGTTTGGGTGTTAGGTGGACTCATTGCTATGGAAGTACTGATCTTCCCAGGCCCCTTCAGTGAACCAGCATGGATACTGATGCGCTAAAAAAAAAAGTTAAACATGTATACACAAAGCTACTCATAGAAGCATTGTTTATAGTTTTAAAAAACCTCTAATCAACCCAAATGTCCACCAGTAGGGTAATGATTGAATAAACTATGATTTATCCACACATGAGATGAAAAAGAATAAAGAAAATCTCAATTTAAAATTATGGAATGAATTCTAAGATGAATTATTAAGAGAAAAAAGAATTTTGCTGAAAATGTAAAAAAAGTGCTGATATAGAAGCTGCAGCAAGTTATCGAGAAGATCTAGTTAAGAAATTTATGGTGGTGGCTACACTAAACAACAGATTTTCAATGTAGAGAGAACAGTCTTATCTTGGAATAAGATGCCGTCTAGGACCTTAGGGAGGAGAAGTCAATGCCTGACTTCAAAGCTTCAAAGGACAGTCTCATTCTCTCGTTAGGGGCTAATGCACCTGGTGACTTTAAGTTGAAGCAAGTGCTCATTTGCCATTCCAAAACTCGTAGGGCTGTTAAGAATTATGCTTGATCTACGCTGTCTGTGCTCTATAAACAGCACAACAAAGCCTGGATAACAGCACATCTGTTTACAGTGTGGTTTATTGACTATTCTAAGTCCATCACGGAGACCTACACTCAGAAAAAAAGATAGCTGTCAAAATATTACTGTTCATTGACAATGCACCTGGTCACCCAAGAGCTCTGTTGGAGGTGTACAACAAGATTAATGTTGTATTAATGTTGTTTTCATGCCTGCTAACACAACATCAAGTCTGCAGTCCATGGATCAAGGAATAATTTCAACTTTCAAGTCTTATTTAAGACATAGTGATTCCTCTGATGGATCTGGGTAAAGTTGATTGAAAACTTTCTAGAAAGGATTCACCATTCAAGATGCCATGAAGAACATTCGTGATTCATGGGAAGAGCTCCAAATATGAACATTCACAGGAGTTTGGAAGAAGTTGATTCCATCCCTCATGGGTGACTTTGAGGGGTTCAAGAGTCAGTGAAGAAGACAACTGCAGATGTGGTAGAAACAGCAAGAGAACAAGAATCAGAAGTGGAGTCTGAAGGTGGAACTGAATTGCTGCAGCCTCGTGATAAATCTTTATGGATAAGGAGTGGCTTCTTGTGGATGAAGAAATAAAGTTGTTTCTTGAGATGGAATTTACTCCTGGTGAAGATACTGTGAAGATGGCTGAAGTGATAGTAGAAAATTTAGAATATTACCTAAACTTAGTTGAAAAAGCAGCAGCAGGTTTTGAGAAGATTGACTCCAATTTTGAAAGCAATTCCACTGTGGGTAAAATGCTATCAAACAGCACTGCATGCTACAGAGAAAAGGTTTATGAAGGAAGAGTCAAGCGATGGGGGCAGACATCACTGCTGCCTCATTTAAGACATTGCCACGGCCACCCGGCCTTCAGCAGCCACCACCCTGATCAGCCAGCAGCCGTCTACACGGAGGCAGGACCCTCCACCAGCAAAAAGATTACTACTACCTGAAGGCTCAGATGATGGTTAACATTTTTTAGCGCTAAAGTATTTGTAATTAACTTATATACATTCTTACACATAATTCTATTGTACACATAATAAACTACCATATTAACTTTTTTTAACATCTTTATTGGAGTATAATTGCTTTACATTGTTCTGTTAGTTTCTGCTGTATAACAAAGTGAATCAGCTATACGTATACATATATCCCCATATCTCCTCTTTCTCGTGTCTCCCTCCCACCCACCCTGTCCCACCCCTCTAGGTGGTCACAGAGCACCAAGCTGATCTCCCTGTTCTATGTAGCTGCTTCCCACTAGCTATCTGTTTTACATTTGGCAGTGTATATATGTCCATGCCACTCTCTCACTTCGTCCCAGCTTACCCTTCCCCATCCCCATGTCCTCATGTCCATTCTCTAGTAGGTCTGCATCTTTATTCCTGTCCTGCCCCTAGGTTTGTTAAAACCACTTTTTTTTTTTTTGTAGATTCCATATATATGTGTTAGCATACGATATTTGTTTTTCTCTTTCTGACTCACTTCACTCTGTATGACAGACACTAGGCCCATCCACCTCACTACAAAAAACTCAATTTTGTTTCTTTTTATGGCTGAGTAATATTCCACTGTATATATGTGCCACATCTTCTTCATCCATTCATCGATGATGGACCACTTAGGTTGCTTCCATCTCCTGGCTGTTGTAAATAGTGCTGCAGTGAACATTCTGGTACATCACTCTTTTTTTTTTTTTTTTTACATCTTTATTGGAGTATAATTGCTTTACAATGGTGTGTTAGTTTCTGCTTTATAACAAAGTGAATCAGTTATACATATACATATGTTCCCATGTCTCTTCCCTCTTGCGTCTCCCTCCCTCCCACCCCTCTAGGTGGTCACAAAGCACTGAGCTGATCTCCCTGTGCTATGCGGCTGCTTCCCACTAGCTATCTATTTTACGTTTGGTAGTGTATATATGTCCATGCCACTCTCTCACTTCCTCCCAGCTTACCCTTCCCCCTCCCCATATCCTCAAGTCCATTCTCTAGTAGGTCTGTGTCTTTATTCTGATCTTACCCCTGGGTTCTTCATGACATTTTTTTTTTCTTAGATTCCATATATATATGTGTTAGCATACAGTATTTGTCTTTCTCTTTCTGACTCACTTCACTCTGTATGACAGACTGTAGGTCATCCACCTCACTACATATAACTCAATTTCATTTCTTTTTATGGCTGAGTAATATTCCATTGCGAATATTTTGGTACATGACTCTTTTTGAATTATGGTTTTCTCAGGGTATATGCCCAGTAGTGGGATTGCTGGGTCATATGGTAGTTCTATTTTTAGTTTTTTTTCCCCGTGGCACGTGGGATCCTCCCGGACTGGGGCACGAACCCATGTCCCCTGCATCGGCAGGCGGACTCCCAACCACTGCGCCACCAGGGAAGCCCTATTTTTAGTTTTTTAAGGAACTTCCATACTGTTCTCCATAATGGCTGTATCAATTTACATTCCCACCAACAGTGCAAGAGGCTTCCCTTTTCTCCACACCCTCTCCAGCATTTACAGTTTGTAGATTTTTTGGTGATGGCCATTCTGACTGATGTGAGATGATACCTCATTGTAGTTTTGATTTGCATTTCTCTAATGATTAGTGATGTTGACCATCCCTTCATGTGACTGTTGGCAGTCTGTATATCTTATTTGGAGAAACGTCAGTTTAGGTCTTGTGCCCATTTTTGGATTGGGTTGTTTCTTTTTTTGATATTAAGCTACATGAGCTCCTTATATATTTTGGAGATTAATCCTGTGTCAGTTGCTTCATTGCAAATATTTTATCCCATTCTAAGGTTTCTCTTTTTGTCTTGTTCATGGTATCCTTTGCCGTGCGAAAGCTTTTAAGTTTCATTAGGTCCCATTTGTTTATTTTTGTTTTTATTTCCATTTCTTTAGGAGATGGGTCAAAAAAGATCTTGCTGTGATGTATGTCATAGAGTGTTCTGCGTATATTTTTCTCTAAGAGTTTTATAGTGTCTAACCTTACATTTAAGTCTTTAATCCATTTTGAGTTTATTTTTGTGTATGGTGTTAAGGAGTGTTCTAATTTCATTCTTTTACATGTAGCTGTCCAGTTTTCCCAGCACCACTTATTAAAGAGGCTGTCTTTTCTCCATTATATATTCTTACCTCTTTTGTCAAAGATAAGGTGACCATATGTGCCTGGGTTTATCTTTGGACTTTCTATCCTGTTCCATTGATCTATATTTCTGATTTTATGCCAGTACCATACTGTCTTGATTATTGTAGCTTTGTAGTATAGTCTGAAGTCAGGGAGCCTGAGCCCTCCAGCACTGTTTTTCTTTCTCAAGATTTTTTGGCTACTCGGGGTCTTTTGTGTTTCCATGCAAACTGTGAAATTTTTTGTTCTGGTTCTGTGAATAATGCCAGTGGTAGTTTGTTAGGGATTGCCTTGAATCTGTAAATTGCTTTGGGTGGTATAATCATTTTCACAATGTTGATTCTTCCAGTACAAGAACATGGTATATCTCTCCATCTGTTTGTATCGTCTTTAATTTCTTTCATCAGTGTGTTATAATTTTCTGTGTACAGGTATTTTGTCTCCTTAGGTAGGTTTACTCCTAGGTATTTTATTATTTTTTTGCAATGGTAAATGGGTGTGTTTCTTTATTTCTCTTTCAGATTTTTCATCATTAGTGTATAGGAATGCCAGAGATTTCTGTGCCTTAATTTTGTATCCTGCTACTTTACCAAATTCATTGATTAGCTATAGTAGTTTTCTGGTGGCATCTTTAGGGTTCTGTATGTGTAGTATCATGTCATCTGCAAATAGTGACAGTTTTACTTCTTTTTTTCCTATTTGGATTCCTTTTATTTCTTTTTCGTCTCTGATTGCTGTGGCTAAAACTTCCAAAACTATATTGAATAATAGTGGTGAGAGTGGAAAACCTTGTCTTGTTTCTGATCTTAGGGGAAATGGTTTCAGTTTTTCACCATTGTGAACGATGTTGGCTGTGGGTTTGTCATATGGCCTTTATTAAGTTGAGGTAAGTTCCCTCTATGCCTGCTTTCTGGAGAGTTCTTATCATTAATGGGTGTTGAATTTTGTTGAAAGCTTTTTCTGCATCTATTGAAATTATCATATAGTTTTTATCTTTCAGTTTGTTAATATGGTGTATCACATTGGTTGATTTGCATATATTGAAGAATCCTTGCCTTCGCAGGATAAAGCCCACTTGATCATGCTGTGTGATCCTTTTAATGTGCTGTTGGATTCTGTTTGTGAGCATTTTGTTGAGGATTTTTGCAACTGTGTTCATCAGTGATATTAGCCTATAGTTTTCTTTTTTTGTGACATCTTTGTCTCATTTTGGTATCAGGGTGATGGTGGCCTCATAGAATGAGTTTGGGAGTGTTCCTCCCTCTACTATATTTTGGAGGATTTTGATAAGGATAGGTGTTAGCTCTTCTCTAAACGTTTGATAGAATTAGCCTGTGAAGCCATCTGGTCCTGGGCTTTTGTTTGTTGGAAGATTTTTAATCACAGTTTCAATTTCAGTGCTTGTGATTGGTCTGCTTATATTTTCTATTTCTTCCTGGTTCAGTCTCAGGAGGTTTTGCTTTTCTATTAATGGGTCCATTTCTTCCAAGTTGTCCATTTTATTGGCATATAGTTGTTTGTAGTAATCTCTTATGAGCCTTTGTATATCTGCTGTGTCAGTTGTTACTTCTCCTCTTTCATTTCTAATTCTGTTGATTTGAGTCCTCTCCCTTTTTTTCTTCACGAGTCTGGCTAATGGTTTATCAATTTTGTTTATCTTCTCAGAGAACCTGCTTTTGGTTTTGTTGATCTTTGCTATCATTTCCTTCATTTCTTTTTCATTTATTTCTGATCTTTATGATTTCTTTCCTTCTGCTAACTTTGGGGTTGTTTTGTTCTTCTTTCTCTAATGGCTTTAGGTGTAAGATTAGGTTGTTAATTTGAGATTTTCTTGTTTCTTGAGGTAGAATTGTATTGCTCTAAACTTCCCTCTTAGAATTGCTTTTGCTGTGTCCCAAAGGTTTTGGGTGGTCGTGTTTCCATTGCCATTTGTTGATAGGTGTTTTTGATTTCCTCTTTGATTTCTTCAGTGACCTCTTGATTATTTAGTAGAGTATTGTTTATCCTTCATGTGTTTGTATTTTTTACAGTTTTTTTTCCTGGAATTGATATCTAGTCTCTTAGCGTTGTGGTTGGAAAAGATACTTGACATGATTTCAGTTTTCCTAAATTTACCAAGGCTTGATTTGTGACCCAAGATATGACCTATCCTGGAGAATGTTCCATGAGCACTTGAGAAGAAAGTGTATTCTGTTGTTTTTGGATGGAATGTCCTATAAATATCAATTAAGTCCATCTTGTTTAATGTGTCATTTAAAGCTTGTGTTTCCTTTTTTATTTTCATTTTGGCTGATCTGTCAGTTCGTGAAAGTGGGGTGTTAATGTCCCCTAGTATGATTGTGTTACTGTCGATTTCCCCTCTTATGGCTCTTAGCATTTGCCTTATGTATTGAGGTGCTCCTATGTTGGATGCATAAATGTTTACAATTGTTATGTCTTCTTCTTGGATTGATTCCTTGATCATTATGTAGTGTCCTTCTTTGTCTCTTGTAACATTCTTTATTTTAAAGTCTATTTTTTCTGATATGAAAATTGCTACTCCAGCTTTCTTTGGATTTCCATTTGTATGGACTATCTTTTTCCTTCCCCTCACTTTCAGTCTGTATGTGTCCCTGAAATGGGTCTGAAGTGGGTCTCTTGTAGACAGCATAATACGGGTCTTGTTTTTATATCTATTCAGCCAGTCTGTGTCTTTTGGTTGGATTATTTTATCCATTTACATTTAAGGTAATTATCGATATGTATGTTCCTATTACCATTTTCTTAATTGTTTTGGGTTTGTTATTGTAGGTCTTTTCCTCCTCTTGTGTTTCCTGACTAGAGTTGTAGCATTTGTTATAAAGCTGGATTGGTGGTGCTGAGTTCTCTTAGCTTTTGCTTATCTGTAAAGGTTTTAATTTCTCTGTCGAATTCTGAATGAGATCCTTGCTGGGTGGAGTAAACTTGACTGTAGGCTTTTCCCTTTCATCACTTTAAATATGTCCTGCCACTCCCTTCTGGCTTGTAGAGTTTCTGCTGAAAGATAAACTGTTAATGGCATGGGGATGCCCTTGTATGTTATTTGTTGCTTTTTCCTTCCTGTTATAATATTTTTTCTTTGTACTTAATTTTTGATAGTTTGATTAATATGTGTCTTGCCGTATTTCTTCTTGAATTTAACCTGTATGGGACTCTCTGCGCTTCCTGGACTTTTTTTTTTTTTTTTTTGCTGAAGGGAAGGTGACTCTGTTCAACAGTGGCCTCTCCCGCTGCAGAGCACAGGCTCCGGATGCGCAGGCTCAGCGGCCATGGCTCACAGGCCCAGCTCCTCCGCGGCATGTGGGATCTTCCCAGACTGGGGCACGAACCCGTGTCCCCTGCATCGGCAGGCGGACTCTCAACCACTGCGCCACCAGGGAAGCCCCGCATTCTGGACTTGATTGACTATTTCCTATCCCATATTAGGGAAGTTTTCAACTATAGTCTCCTCAAATATTTTCTCAGTCCCTTTCTTTTTCTCTTCTTCTTCTGGGACCCCTGTATTTCAAATGTTGGTGTGTTTAATTTTGTTCCAGAAGTCTCTGAGACTGTCCTCAGTTCTTTTCATTTTTTTTTCTTTATTCTGATCTGTGGTAGTTATCTCCACTGTTTTATCATGCAGGTCACTTATCTGTTCTTCTTCCTCAGTTATTCTGCTATTGATTCCTTCTAGAGAATTTTTAATTTCATTTATTGTGTTGTTCATCATTGTTTCCTTGTTAGTTCTTCTAGGACCTCGTTAAATGTTTCTTGTATTTTCTCCATTCTGTTTCCAAGATTTTGGATCATATTTACTCTCATTATTCTGAATTCATTTTCAGGTAGACTGCCTATTTCCTCTTCATTTTTTTGGTCTGGTTGGTTTTTACCTTGCTCCTTCATCTACTGTGTATTTTTCTGTCTTCTCATTTTGTTTGACTTACTGTGTTTGGGGTCTCCTTTTTGTAGGCTGCAGGTTCGTAGTTCCCGTTGTCTTTGGTGTCTGCCCCCAGTGGGTAAGGTTAGTTCAGTGGGTTTTATGGGCTTCCTGGTGGAGGGGACTGGTGCCTGTGTTCTCGTGGATGAGGGTGGATCTTGCCTTTCTAGTGGGCAAGATGACATCTGGTGGTGTGTTTGGGGGTGTCTGTGATCTTATTATGATTTTAGGCAGCGTCTCTGGTAATAGGTGGGTTTGTGTTCCTGTCTTGCTAGTTGTTTGGCATGGGGTGTCCAGCACTGGAGCTTGCTTGTCATTGAGTGGAGCTGGGTCTTAAGCATTGAGACAGAGATCTCTGGGAGAGCTCTCGCCAATTAATATTACATGGGGCCAGGAGGTCTCTGGGGGTGCAATGTCCTGAGCTCAGCTCTCTCACCTCAGAGGCTCAGGCTTGACACCCGGCTGGTGCACCAAGACCTATCTGCCACACGGCTCAAAAGAAAAGGGAGGAAAAACAAGAAAGAAAAAATAAATAAATAATATAAAGCTATTAAAATAAGAAATAAAAAAAAATATTGAAATAAAAAAATAAAGAAGGTGATAAAAAAGAAAGAAGAGAGCAACCAAGCCAATAAATGAATCCACCAATGATAACAAGTGCTAAAAATTAAGATAGATATAAAAATCAGAAAGTAGTCAGTCGCATACAGCAAACCCCAAGTCTACAGTTGCTCCCAAAGTCCACCGCCTCAATTTTGGGATGATTTTTTGTCTATTCAGGTATTCCACAGATGCAGGGTACATCAAGTTGACTGTGGAGATTTAATCTGCTGCTCCTGAGCCGTCATGGAGAGATTTCCCTTTCTCTTCTTTGTTCGCACAGCTCCTGGGGTTCAGCTTTGGATTTGGCCTCACCTCTTCATGTAGGTCGGCCTCTGGCGTCTGTTCTTCCCCTAGATGTGAGGGGGTTAAAGTAGCAGCTGATTCTGGGACTGTGGCTCACTCAGGCTTGGGGGAGGGAGGGGAATCTAGTGCTGGGCAGGCATGTGGCGGCAGAGGCCAGCATGACCCTGTAACAGCCCGCGGCGTGCCATGTGTACTCCCAGAGAAGTTGTCCCCAGAGCACTGGATCCTGGCAGTGGCGGGCTGCCCAGGCTTCTGGCAGGGGAGGTGTGAATAGTGACCTGTGCTTGCACACAGGATTCTTAGTGGCTGCAGCAGCAGTGTTAGCGTTTAATTCCCGTCGTCTCTGGTGTCCGCTCTGATAACTGCAGCTTCCGCCCTTCTCTGAACCTCATTAAGGCGGAGCTCTGAATCCCCTCTCCTCGCGCACCCCAAAACAATGGTCTCTTGCCTCTTAGGCAGTTCCAGACTTTTTCCCGGACTCCCTCCTGGCTAGCTGTGGTGCGCTAGCCCCCTTCAAGCTGTGTTCACGCAGCCAACCCCAGTCCTCTCCCTGGGATCTGAACTCCGAAGCTCGAGCCTCAGCTCCCAGCCCCTGCCTGTCCCAGCTGGTGAGCAGACAAGCCTCTCGGGCTGGCGAGTGCCGGTCGGCACCGATCCTCTCTGCGGGAATCTCTCTGCTTTGCCCTCCGCGCCCCTGTTGCTGTGCTCTCCCCCGTGGCTCTGAAGCTTTCCCCTCCCCTCCTGCCATTTCCACCAGTGCAGGGGCTTCCTAGTGTATGGAATCTTTCTGTCCTTCACAGCTCCCTTCCAGAGGTGCAGGCTCTGTCCCTATTCTTTTGTGTCTGTTTTTTCTTTTTTCTTTTGCCCTACCCAGGTATGTGGGGAGTATCTTGCCTTTTGGGAAGTCTAAGGTCTTCTGCCTGCGTTCAGTAGGTGTTCTGTAGGAGTTGTTCCACATGTAGATGTACTTCTGATATATTTGTGGTGAGGCAGGTGATCTCCACGCCTTACTCCTCTGCCATCTTGAAGGTCCCCCATACTAACTTTTATATGCACTGGGAAACCAGGAAATTTTTGTGACTTGATTTAATGCAATATTTGCTTTATTGCTGTGGTCTGGTACTGAACCTGCTATATCTCCGAGGCATACTGGTATGAAATATAATTAATATTTTAAAAAGCACTCCTAAGAATCAAAAATAAAATGAAACAAATTAATATAAAGGCATCTGCAGTTGCAGTCAGAGCCATAGTATACCACATGGTTTTAGAACACAGTAGTTTGACTCTACATTTTTAGTGGAATATATCCCAAGGCAAAAATACTACAACAAAGTCAAGAAAAGCTTAAACTATTTTTAGTAATCAACTTGATAACGTTCTGAAACTCTTGTGTTTATAATGTAAGGTAAAACAAATGATTAATTATGTGGCATTCTAAGAATATCATTTTTACGATTCTCAGCAAGAGAAAAGAAGAATAAGATATAAGATGAGATTATGTAAAAACCCTCTGCTGCTGAATTTGAATTGGAAATATCAAATTGAATTTGTGATGTATTTTATCTTAAAGAAAACCAGAACAAAAGTGAAAACCCTATCTCTGGTCATTGAGAAGGCTAGGAAACCTGAAACAATGCGTTTTTCTACCGTCCAGATGTGGTCTTTAAATACCATTTTTTCTTTGGAGAAATGGCTGATTCCAGGTCTAGGACAAAATGATATTCAAATGAGACTGGAACCTCATTTATCATACCACATAGGGAGGAAACTATCCCTAACTACTAAACCTGTATCAAGATTCAGGAGCTCATTCTAAGAAGGTCCCATTAGCTAAAGATGAGAATCAAAAAAAGTAATAACTGCAGTGGATTGAGGTCATTAATATATTTACATCCATGATTTCTTAAGGATGTTTTCAAGAATTTCATTTTTTTTCATTGCTAGAAAGGACTCATTTTGAAAATTTGTAAACCAAGAAGAAAACATTTATTTTGCCTTCCTATACGAAGTTTGCCTGTGGATAACCAAATAGTAGGAAATTTTATCTTGGTAGAAGTATTCCATCTAGTAGGTGGAGAAGAAATGATAAAATGAAAATACAACCATTTTACAATCTTAATGAATTAATGGATCTTGCATGGAGGATCAATAATTGCTAACATCACAAAATGAGAGGCACCCAGAGAGACGGAGAGGAGGGAACCTGTAAATTAGAAGGGACATAAGAGAAAATGTCTTGGAATTAGATAGTAGTAATATTGCACAGCCTTGTGAATATACTAAAAGCCACTGAACTGTACACTTTAAAAGGGTGAATTTCATGACTTACATCTTTAAAAAAATATTGAAATAAAAAAGACATGCAAGAGACATCCTATCCAATAACAAAATGTGGACCCTATTTGGATCCTGATTCAAACAAACTTAAAAACAATTGCATTTATGAGGTAATTTGGAATGTGAACATAGGGATGTGTGACGGCATTCAAGTCTTACTTGTAGTTATTTTTTAGACTTTACAGTGGTATTCCGGTTATGTTTTTGTTTTGTTTTGTTTTGTTTTTATTCGGTATGTGGGCCTCTCACTGTTGTGGCCTCTCCCGTTGCGGAGCACAGGCTCCGGATGCGCAGGCTCAGCAGCCATGGCTCATAGGCCCAGCCGCTCCGCGGCCTGTGGGATCTTCCCAGACCAGGGCACGAACCCGTGTCCCCTGCGCCGGCAGGCGGACTCTCAACCACTGCACCACCAGGGAAGCCCCCCGTGTTATGTTTTAAAGAAAGACTCCTGTCTCTTAGAGATACATACTGAAAATATTTGTTGAATGAGTGATATTATGTCTGAGATTTGCTTCAGACTAATAGAGGAAGTGGAAGTGGGTAGAGAAAGGGATGAAAAGTTTGGACTCGAGTTGGTAAGTATTGAGAAGGGTGATGAATAAGTATGTAGGTATTCCTTATGTTGTTCAGTTACTTTGGATGTGTACGAACTTTTCCCTAATGACAGGTGTTTTGTTTAATTCATAAGTACTTTGTGTTACCTCAGTTTCAAATCCAACACCACGAGGTTTTTCCTCACCTTCCTCTATACCTTTTGTCACTGTGAGAACCTGCTTTCCAAAATTATCGGTAAGTTTAATAATTTTTTCAATCTTAACATACAGATAGTCTCACTTCTTCTACCTCTGTATCACTACCACTGGTAAACTTACTAAATAAAGTACACATTTTCTCTTCCTTTCTTTTATATATGTAAAAGGGTGTACAGAACTCTCTTCAAAAGTTACTTGAATTAATTATATTTATGTATAGTTATATTATCAACTTGATATGTAGTTATGGTCATTTGTTTCTGTTTGTAATTAATTTTAGAATTTGCTTTTTTCCTCCTTTTTATTTTATTTTTGATGATATGCAGCAGTTTATGGTTCAAAAGTCAAACTGTATGTAAAGATATACTTGGGAACAGAGGGCTCCTAGCCCTAGCCCTTCACCTCACTCTTGCTACACCCTCATAATAACCATTTTTATTAGTTTTTATTTTATCCTTTTTTATGCTTCATTTTGCAAAATAAACAGGCACCCACACAACCATATGTTTATTTTCCCATTTGTTACTTACATAGAAAATATCATACAATCTATACTATTTTGTGTTAATGCTTTCCTTTCCTTTGAGGAAAATTCTCACTTCAAATTAGTTGTTAAGGATATGCCTCATTTTATTTACAGAATTTTACTTGTCTTCTATGGATAGGCAATTAGTTTATTTCTGATATTTTACTGTTATAAAAAGTTCCACATTAAATAACCTTATGCATTTCATAATTGTGGAGGTATATGAGCTTTAGGAAAAATTCCCAAAACTGGGATTTGGGGATCATGAGGTAAACTTACGTGTAATTCTGTAAGATCACGCCAACCTCTCCCACCAGTGGTGTGTGTGAGTTTCTGCGACAGATTCACCAATAGTGTCGTCAAGCTTTCCAAATGTTGTTAATCTGACTGGTGTAAAGGCACTTAGTTTCAATTTGTGTTTATCTCATTATAAGTAAAACTCAGCATCTTTTCTTACGTTAATATTTTTGTACATATTTTTATAACGTTTCATGTCTTTTTACACATTCTTCTATCAGACTTTCAAACTTTTTTTTCCAGTGTTTAAGAATTCTGTATCTGTTTCCTAAGTTAAAAATATTTTCTTGTAATTTTTCATTTGTCTTTGTAGTGTGTTTTGCCATGAAAGACTATTTTTTAAATTTTGCTGTAGTTAAATTTATTAACATTTTATTGCATCATAATTTCGAGTCATAGTTTTAAAGGCTGTCCCATAAAGAATGCATCCTTATTTGCTTCTAGGAGTTATAGTATGGTGATATATATAAATATGATATATTATGTGATATGTATTATATAATTATATATAGATATAAATAACGTATGTGTGTAGAAATTTTTTTTTCGTGTATCGTTCAATACAGATCCAATGTTATCTTTCTCAAAATGACTATTCGTTAATGAAAAATTTGTCTTCTCCCAGTGATTTGAAATTCCACCTTTAGCCTATATCAAACTTCCAAAACATTGAGTATTTTTCTGGACTTCTTATTTTGTTGCATTAATTGAGCCTCTCTTCATGTTCCTGTATCATAAGGTTGAAAATAGAAACATTATGTTATATTTAATGCCTCCTATGGCTATACCTCTCATTGCTCTTCTTTACAGAATGCTTTCAGATATGCTTGCACATTTAGTTTTCTATATGAACTTTAGAATCAATTTATCTAGTTTCAGGAGACAAAAACAGTGCATTGATATTGGGAGGGAATCACATTTGTTTGTTTTTGTGACTGTTCTGCTCGCTGTTTTATCTAAAAAGAATAGCATAGAACCTGTTAAATAATAGATGATCATGAAACACTTGTTGAATGAATATTTCATTTAACACTTCTATTTAGTTACAGAATTATACATATTGCCCTCTTTAATCTTTCATAATTTTTATAGCAGTTTGCAGTCTTTGAATTTTTAGCAAATAATTAAGAGATAACAAATTCTCTATAATGTGTTCCAATTTAAAAGCAAACATGAAAGTTTGTATGTGTATGTGTACATACATATGCACATGCATGTACACACGCATATATGTATGTGTGTACAGACGTGTGTGTGAATATGTAAGTGTGTATATACATGTAGTGTCCACACATATATTTGGCCTCAGATCTATGGATATTTATCCATTTGCTGTTTTCTTCCCGTACATACTACTTTTAAAACATTTTTATCTCAAAGCCTGAGTGTCCTACAAATTGTTCTGTAGCCTAACAGAGTCTGTTTTTGGCTTCTCCCACATCTTATAGAAACTTGATAAAGTCAATATATTGAAAAAAATTAATTGTATTTGCCAAATCATGCTCTTATTTCAGATTCTTTCCACCTGAAGCCAGGATAAGAAGCTTATCTTCTTTAGCCCTCTTTCGTTTGAGACATATTTCAAAAGTGCTGGTGTGCTAGATTATAAAACGAGGAAAAGTTAAGTCATTAAGTCTCCACTTGACTTAAAACCCATTTTCTGTCATTGGCTTGCTTTTGTGCTACTCCAGACATTTTATAGGTTTTTACAAAAAGACTCAAAACAGGCAAGGCTTATAGATATCATATGCCTATGGGCACACAGAAATATTACTATTTGTATATTAATCCTGGGATCTGCCCTGTAAGGTGTAATTAATGGCACGTTTGATGTTGGTAGTCGGTAGGTGTCTGACACAAACAGACTGGCTAGATGTTCTCTCTATATATGCATTGCACAATATGCTTTCTTTTATAGTCAATATAACCCATTAGAAAAGTTTACACGACAGATTAAACATTTTCCCTGTCCTCTTATGAGTAAGCTTGTTCTCCTTCATGGCCTTTAGTGCTAGTTTTTTCTAGTGTCTCCCTAGATGGTTCTGGGAGTGTGGCCCTGAGCATAGGAAGCACTCGTGGTTCTTTTACACTCCTTGGGCCCCAAAGCCCTCCTAGCTTAGGACGTCCTTGTGTTGCCCCTTGGCTCTCTGCCATACCTAATGGCCCACTGGAACAGAGGCTGAGGAGGGTGCAGGTCTTGAGTACAGGGTGCCTGTGTGGCCAGGGCGGAAGATTTCCTGTGGGTGAGGGTCCAGCTCTGGCCCTTGGTGGAGATTCTCAACTTGACTGCACATTGTGAGTCGGGGGAGATGATTCAAAGTGCAGATTGCTGGAACCCGCCCCTGCAGATTCTGATTCTGTAGGTCTAGGATTCGCTGTGAAAATCTGTACTTCTCCTTGGCACCTCAGGTGTTTTTTATGCAGATTTTGACCTGGATAGAAGCCCACCTGCTTAGAAATTTCAGTGTAATCCTAGCTCATTCATTGTCTTCCTGAACTCTAAGTGACTTTGTTAAAATACTGAACATAATACTTGAGAAGAGTTGGTGAAAGTATTAGGCAAGATTAAATGTGTTGATAACAGGGATTTGTAAACAGTGACTATTGTGCCACATAAACAGTTATTATTCTGACTCAGCTACTTAGTAGTTATATATGACCTTTGGCAACAACTTATTGTCTTTGTACTTCAGTTATCTCATCTATAAAATGAGGATATTAATAGTACCCATCTCACCATGGCATTGTGCAGAGTAGAATGAGAAAATACTAAGAAGCGTGCCTAGCATGTAGGTAATTCATAAAATGGTAGATATTATTGCTGTTATAACTCTTCTATTAAGTACTTCAGAATTTACTTTTGAGCATCTATTGTGTGCCATGCACAGGCAGCCATGAGTAGGGTGACCATACGATTTATCTTTCAGACTGGGAGACTTTGATAGTTAAAGGAGCGCTGTTAATAATCATACTGGGATAAGACGTATAAACTCAATGATCCTGGGTAGACCAGGGTGCATGTCACCTAATCAAAATGAACCAAAGATGAGAAGGTTTGTGAAGGGGGCTTCTACCAGCAGTTCTCCTCACCTCTACCCCTTAAAGATGTTAACGTCTCCTCTAAATAAATGTTGAAAAAATACATAAGGGTTATTGGCTTTATGGAGTGCCAAATTAGGGTTCCTCCTGGGGACCCCCATGTATATTTGACTCCACCTAAAAGCGTTCTGCTCCCAGCCATAATGTACTCCAGCTTTTCTTCTTCCCAACTCAGGTCTCTCAACTCTGACTGTGCACATCCTGTTCCCTTTTGCCCAGAATGCCTTTCCCTCGTTTTTGAGTTTTCTAGGGCTGTTATAACAAAGGACCACAAACATGGTGACCTAAAACAACATACGTTTGTTGCTCAGAGTTCTAGAAGTCAGAAGTCGGAAATCAAGGTGTTTACAGGCGATGCTTCTTCTAAAAGCTCTAGGGAAGGGCATTTCCTTGCCTCTTCCAGCTTCTGGTGGCTCTTAGCATCCCTTGGCTTGTAGCAGCATCGCTCCAATCCCTGCCTCCATTTTCACTTAGAGTTGTCCTCTGTGTGACTTTGTGTCCTCTCTTCTTCTTATAAAGACACCAATTACTGGATTTAGAGTGGGCCTTAAGTCCAGGAGGATTTCCTCTTGAGATCCTTAAATAATTACATCTACATAAACCCTATTTCCAAATAAGTTCACAGTCTGAGGTTCTTGATAGATATGGACTTTAAGTAGATACCATACTTCCTTTAGTTGGAAGAAAACTAAAATGAAATAGAGGTTAGTGCCTTCTTTTAAATCAAGGCACTTAGGCTGAGCCCAGTCTTCCTGAAGCCATGCCTTTGTCTTGGCTGGCTAAGGCGGTGAGTCCAGATTCCTTCAGAAGCTTACTTATAATTGGACTCCCACCTTGCCTTTCCTCTCTCTCTTCCAGGGTGGCAGAAGTAGCTTGAGTAGCATAGGTGCAAGTAAAACGTGTTATCTTTAAATCCATGACCTGACCTGTCACATGTGGGTTTTCATTAGCTTCTGTTAGAGACAGAAGCAAAATGCTAGCTGCAAACTTCAAGGCACTTTCTCTTAGCCCTCAAGGTTTTAATATCCACAATGGATTTTTGTAAATTTCTTCAATCGATTTATCCTGGGGGAAGACTGCAAGGGCCTCTGAGCTTTTCTTCTCCTCTTATACCCTGAGAACGTTTATATTATGAAAATATAAACAAACAAACAAAAAACAAACAAGAAACTCAGTCAACAATTGTAAAGGAAATTCATTATAGATAAGTTCTGTTATATAAATTTAGAAAAAATGTTTTGTCAAAGACAATATTTACCATTTATTTCAGAGTAAAGGCCCAGAGCTGAGAGTGCTTGGTCATGGCCCCAGCACATACAACCTTCTCATTCACCTGCAGGTGACGCTGCAGCCCTTGGAGCAGCAGTCTGCTCCCCTGCAAGAGCTGTGGCCCTCAAGGATATACTTCAGAGGGCCTTTTGACCTTATAATTGGACTGAACAAATGATTACAAGAAAGAATTAGTTAGGACCAACTGCTGAAACAGAAGGAAAGAATACCATTTATCCTTTCTTGTAGTCAGATGACAGAGCCTAGGAATTTGCCCCGATTTGCTCAGACTTTCAATGCCATCATACCAGCCAGTGTCTGGAGGGCAACTCAAGCAGGCATCTGCTTAGAGTACAGGTGTGGAAGAGGATAGCAGTTTCATGTTTTATTTATCCCACGCAAAAGAATTGTTGCATATGACATAAGATATCCAGATTGTGAAACAGGAGCTGACATAAGTAACTATGTATTGTATTTATATCTAAAATTTAAACCTGAGGCTGGAAACAAGGAATTGGAAACAAGGAAACTGTTTATCTCTGTGTCAGTTGTTTAAAAAAATAAACATGAATGCCTGTCAGTTCTTGTTTCTTCTGTGCTGTTGAAGAGCCTGACTAAATATTTCTGTCCCTCTGTGAGTCACTCAAGCTCTGGCCAGGGCCCAAGGAACATGCAACACCCCAGATTCACTGAATGACCCAGGTGAGGAGGGCAGTGCTTGGCTGCATTGTCTTACATGGCAGTAGGGCATCTCCCTGACTTAGTGAGAAACTTTTAGTATTTGAGAATAAGTGATCCCTGATTACATTTCTCCCCTCAAGAGTCTACACTCATCTCTTTTCTTATAGCTCTGGATTAGGTGTGTGACTGGATAAGGAAATATCCATTGCTTCTTCTAAGAGATTTTTTGTTTTTCATGACTTTTTTTTTTTTTTCCCCCCCTGGGGGTGGATGTAATTTAAAGTAGTCAGTAGTTCAAAATTACTACTCTGGCTTTCCACTGATTCCAGATAAACATTTTTTTTGTTGTCTAAGAGTTTGTTTTAAAGTTATGAAATAAAATAAACTTATTCTGTTCCAGTTGGCTACTGACTTATTGCAACCTTGAAACAATGAATGAACTTCCTTCCCTGTGCTTAGTTAGTTAGTTCCCAGTTCTACAGTGACCAGCATTGGGCTGAAACCAAGCAAGGGGCACACCTGCTTCTTTTTGGTTCTGAATGAGGGGACAGGGCCACATGCTGTGTGTTCACCCAAGAGAAAGCATTAGAATTACAGCATAGGAGAGATGGGTAAAAGGAAGAGGCAGGGAGGGGAGGGAGAGAGAGAGAGAGAGAGAGAACCAAAGGGAAAGGGGGAGGAGTGGAGATCATCCAAAGACGGTCACATTCTTTTAGAAAGTGGAATTATAGGAGGGATGAAGAGAAGAAAACCAGAAACAAACTGGGAGGCTAATTTTTCGGGCCTAGAAAGGAATAGGCTTTAAACAAGAATATGAAGGGATTTTTATCCTTTAAAGTTTTTTTTTTTCCAGTTTGTTTGTTTGTTGTTTTTGGAAATGGCCCCAAAGCTACAAAATATCGTTTTTGCACATTATTAGCAAAATCTCTTTGGCAATACCGGTGTTCTTGTTGAGTTGGGGAAAGGGAGAACACAGTGAGAGAGAGGTGGTATGTGAAATGACAGTTTGGGTGACAGTTTGTCTGCTTCATATTTTTTTCCCCAGAGTTGACTCATTTGAAGGTAAAATATCTTTAGGAGAAAGACATAATAGAGATTATTATTCAAGATTCCTCTTTTTGTCCTGTATGCACAAGAAGGAGGGTCTGTTTGTTAACCCTGACACTCCCCCACAAGCAATACCATTTGTAAAAAATAATTTAATTATGTTAAAATTCCATATATATTTAAATTATTTATAACAATATATCATAACGTGATAAAGTAATGTTTAGAGAAATGACACTGGGGGGGGCATTTCTTGTAAAGTTTACAACATAAAACACAATTTTAACTTGGTTTTAGGCATAGGATTGATTCCCTGTTATCCTTTGTGTTTAGGAAATGGTGGGCATGGATGAATGGAATCCCAGACCTCACCTGCGCAACAGTGCTAACCTCTTCTCACAGTAAATCATTTACTCCATAGCTAAGGAGAGCAGTCAGTTGATTCTTGCTTTGTCTCCTTCCCGTCCCCACTGAGCTCCCTCTGTACAGGTCCTAATGAGTAGTGAAATGGCCCCAGGCCTGCCATGGGAGGGACTTGAGGGTGACATGGCTCAGACCCACACTGGCTAATTAGTGTGGGGCTAATTGACCTTTCCCAGTAATTGTATTACTCAGCCTTTGGCAACCAGAGAGGCGGCCTTTCATTATCTCTGTGTAGCATAATACCTTTGATCATAATAAAAACTAGCTTTAAGAAATGTGAAATAATTCAAAGCATAAATCACAAAGTATATGTCTTTTCAAAGTCTCTATTTTTTTAAAATGAAAGATCAAGTTGAAGGAACAGTTTTTATTCTCATCCAATTAATATAAACTGGCATTTAGTGTTTGTTCACCACTATGGAGGTGAACTAGGCACAAGAGAAAGAAATCAGTGGGAACAGTTTCTTTTTGGTTATTCTGACTCGCACTGAACGTCCTTAGCTCATGTTGTCATTAACCACATTATCTCATTGTTAGCAATAACCATACAAAATATTTCTGAACCATTACATTTAAAAATACATTTAAATAACTCCCTAAATAATTGCCACATTGTCTTTCTTTGACATAGAAAATATACTACAGTAAGTCCCCTATATACGAACAAGATCTGTTCCGAGAGTGTGTTCATAATGCCAATTTGTTCGTTAAGTCCAACAAAGTTAACCTAGGTTACCCACTAACACAGTCGGTTATATAGTACTGTACTATAATAGGTTTATAATACTTTCACACAAATAACACATAAAAAAACAAACACAAAAAATTAAGAAAACATTTTTAATCTAACAATACAGTACCTTGAAAAGTACAGTAGTACTGTATTAAAAACTCTGGTGAAATAAAAAAACAGCTCTGGTGGGCTTACACAAACATCTGTTTGTTAGATGTTCTTTTTAGAAGAAGCAAGTAATGAACATGCTGAATCTTTAACAACCAAAAAAAAAAAAAAGAAGAAAATAAAAGAAAATTTAAGCTGTGTTAAAGTGTTTCTTTAAAATTATCTAAGAAAGAGCTCCTTAATGCCAAAATCATTTTTAAAATTAAAATCTGATAACATCATTGACTATTAGATTAGGAAATCTTTTATCTGATAATTCTTGACTGATCATATTATTGCTTTTCTGGGGGAAAAAATGTGTGCTATTAAAAATTCAAATGAAACTCCAAGATTTTCAGGCCTTAAAACGTAAAGTTGGGATGCAATAGGAAGTAGGGTACCCTTCCAACTGTAATTATTTTAACCATGTTTTGTGATAAACAAGAGTTTAACGGAGTTGGAGAGAATGAAAATGAATGAATAATATCGAAGAGATTGAAGGCAGCCCAGTCTAATTTAAAGACCATGGAAATTTGTATAGCAAGTATAGTGATGAATGTAGATTGATCAGTGTGCTTATAAAATAAACTGGTGACTTCCCAGGCAGTCCAGTGGTTAAGACTTCGCCTTCCAATGCAAGAGATATGGGTTCGATCCCTGGTCGGGGAGCTAAGATCTCACATGGCTCGCAGCCAAAAACCCAAAACATAAAACATAAGCAATATTGTAACAAATTCAATTTTAAAAATGCTCCACATCAAAAAAAAAAGTCTTTAAAAACAAAATTAAAAAATCAACTCGTTGGAGTTTCTGTCTAACATGTATCCTTGTATGATGAGCTCAGAAACGTGGGGAGTCCAAAGTGGGATATTTGAAAGAGCATTGGGCTGAGAGCCAGAAAACATGGGCCGCGGATCTGGCTCTTTCATTTCCTAATTATGTGTCATATTTAGGCGACTCACTAAAGCCATCTGACACATTTCCTTACCTCTGCAATGGCTGCAGCAATTAGCATGTGCTTCACAGGATCATGGAGTCATTCAACAAACCCAGGTGCAGTGTGTACTATGACCACCGGGTCACTACAGTAGATACTGTAGATACAGCATTAGGAAGATTTAGTATCTTTTCTTGAAGATGGAATTGTCTGGTAACAGAGAAACACATAAATAGGCAGTGCAACCCCATGTGACAAGTGCTGTCTTCTTGGGGTTTGGGATCTGCAGGGGAGCTGACTTAAAAACAGCTGAAGCTGGCACCAACCTTTGGGGGTTGCCAGCCTTGTTGCCAGGCCACCTCTACCCTGTTCTTACTTTGCATGGTTTGACTGATGCATCTGTAACTGGCACTGATTCTTATTTCATTGTCTTGTCGTCCTGTTTGGTTTTGTTTTTTATCAGACCCACACAAACTTTCTTCCGTGGCCTCCAGGTTGCCCTGGTCCCAGTGGCTGTCTTCTCTAGTTTTTAACATATCTGGCTCTTCGAATCATTCCTTTGTACCTGAAGCAGATCCATTGCAGCTTCCAAACCCCACTCTTCACCATGGCCCCTATAGACTTGTCCTCCTCTGTTTATCCCACCCACTACCTGACGTCCTTTCTGCAGCCACATAGTGGAGCTCGGGAGAGTCAGAGAAGGTTATCGCGAGTCCTTGGCCTGGGTTCCCATCCTGGTTTCATACTTAAGAGCTGGATTACGTTGAGCCTGTTATGAATTTCTCTGTGGCTCACCTTTAACTTCTGTGAAGTGGAATAGAAATGAACAGAGACAAGTAATGTTTAAAGAGCTTAGGGTTTCCCTGGTGGCGCAGTGGTTGAGAGTCCGCCTGCCGATGCAGGGGACATGGGTTCGTGCCCCGGTCCGGGAAGATCCCACATGCCACGGAGCGGCTGGGCCCGTGAGCCA
This sequence comes from Lipotes vexillifer, assembly GCF_000442215.2. Taxonomy (NCBI): domain Eukaryota; kingdom Metazoa; phylum Chordata; class Mammalia; order Artiodactyla; family Lipotidae; genus Lipotes; species Lipotes vexillifer. The sequence goes on along the minus strand of NW_006797028.1, from coordinate 27,495 downwards.
TGGCCGCTGAGCCTGCGCGTCCGGAGCCTGTGCTCCGCGACGGGAGAGGCCACAACAGTGAGAGGCCCGCGTACCGCAAAAAAAAAAAAAAAATAGAACTTAGTTTGTGCCAGGCACAGTTCACCTGGCTTTACATACAACTCACTTCTGGATGGTAAGAGCAGCTCCCTTAGTTCACTGTGGGGATAGTAAACAACTTACTACATCTAAAGACCTTGTAACACAATCTGGAGAATAGTACAAAGCTCAAGCATATTATGTATTTATTTTACTTTTATTATTAATGTAATTGTTATCGGCATAGCACGTGAAAGCATTTTGTTAATATGTGACATTATAAACTATATTTGAAACTCATTATTAATCATTTTAAAGATTATCTGTGTAACCCTTCTTTAAGTGCTTGGACAACATTCCAATAACTTTTCAATCCTTGTTAATTTTTTCTTGTTAGAGTAACATTACTTATTTTTACAATGTTTCAAAAGGTTAAGAATATCTTGAAAAGCATTCTCAGGTTTTTCAAATTTTTCTTGTTTTCAGTGTTCTAATTATATTACCAGGCTGTCAGATATTTGAATTCCAACTACATGTCCTCAGAAGGACTCCTTTTTGGAAAAGGAATGCTACATCAATTTCTTGTATATCGTGGAATAATGGCCAGTTGGATGAGAGGTGGTCATTGGTTGGCAGACAACTCCCGTAGATGTTTTATTAATCCTGGGGTATCTCCAAGTCAGAGGTCCTGGAGAGAGAGTCCATGGTACTGAGCTCTCAGTCCCTGGTGGGACAACAGCTCTGTTTGATGGCACAAGACCATGCCCAGCTGAGTGAATACCCACTTGTTTTATCCACACTAAACGACTTATGTCACTGCCTTACTTGTTGAATTAATGACTTGTTATAAGGAAAACACAAATGTACTGTTTCGTCTTTGCCAAGCAATATTCTGGTTATTGAGGAAACAAAGATAAATAAGGCATTGTTTTTGCTCTGAAGAAGCTTAAAACAATGTTTGAAAACTCTGCTGTCTTCCCGTGAAAATCTCTACCTCCCAAAGCTGAGGGATCATTCATATACCAAGAGAACTAAATATTATTTTGGGCTTTGGAGTGGCTAGACAACTAAACTTTATCTAATTTATTGCCCCTGGGACATGTTATTAATGTGGCTTTGAACTGAACTAACATGATGGTGCACTTGCACCATCTGGCAAAGGGACTGCTTCCGAAATCAACAACGTTTTCTACAAGTGAGTCAAAGAATTAAGCAGTTAATGGTCTCTGAACCATGGATGGAGTCTCAGGGAAATATGTTCTATAAATATCACTATAAGTACTGAAATCTGTTTGGGATCTTCCTACTCCCCTTTGCAGCTCTACTCTGAGCATTAGGAAAATCTGGATTTGAAAGGAAAACCACAGTTTTTTTATTTTTTCCATATTTGTCCAATATTAGCAGCCCCTGAGAATTTGCTCAGGTTCTTCGTGTGTTTCCTGGCATCTGAGCATATAGGGATATTTTTTGTATCAATTTTTAGTTCACAGAAAGCCTGGAAAGTTACCAGAATAACTGTCACATCTGTAGATTCTGCTTATTCCACCTTCTTTATACATTTTCCAAATAAGATTGTGTGAGTAGAGCAGCCAAAAAGGATTCTGAGGTTTTATCTTTATACAAGATAAGGACCCACCTCTTTAGTTTTCAAAACTTGTAAATGATGATAGTGATACTGACAATTATATATTGAGTTGTGACTGGATTGGGTCTGCACTCTGTATATTTCCTTACATCTCAGAGCCATCATCAAAGTTGGTAATATTATTGCTAATGACATATGTAGAAACTGAAGGTTATGCAGGGAAAGTAATTTGCCAAAACTCACGCAGCTAATAAATTACATCTATTTGACTTTAAATCCCATGTTCCTTCTCTGCAGTCTTCTTGCTCCCCGAGGAACACTTCAGGTATTGTGTCTATGCGTCTGTAGCTGTTTATATTTGTTCATTCATTCATTCTTATTTCCTCTCAGTCATTTACCTTTTCAATTCATAGACGAATTTTCTACATCTACTAGGATCAAAGTGCTGTGTGAGGCATTCTGGTAAATAAAAGGAGAAGTGTAACCCAGTCGCTGCTCTCAAGGAATTCTAAATTAAGTTGGAGGATCAGACACGCGCACACACACACACACACACACACACACACACACACACACACACACACACGATGTTCAAGCTCTGATCACTGCAGTGGAAGAGCATAGCAGGCAAAGATTACCCGGATTCAGATGAGAGAGAAAGACATTATTTTTATCTGGGAGGATCACATGAAGCACGTACGTTATGACTATGGAGAGAGGAATTTTATCTGACTTTTTGAACCTTTTGAAAAGAGCACAATATGGATGAAAATCTCAGGATATGTTAGGATGCTAATTCTTAATTGTTTTTCCTTGTTGCAAAGCACGTGTCCTCACATGCCCACATTTGAGTGTACTCAGATCTTGATGTTGATTTGTTTGATGTGACTTAGGCTAAAGGCTACGTACAGTCTCTAGAGTGCTGGCCGAACACTGAGGTGATGATAAATGGTGGTAGAACGTCTGTTAGTCCAATTAGAATGGAAAATAGTGTATTGTCAGCGATTACTGCTTAATGAACAACCACAAGATCTCAGTGCCATACATTAATAACTGTCTCTTTCCCGTGCATCTTCAGGTCATCTGGGGGTCTGCAGCCCCAGCCTGCATTTAGCTGGAAGACTCTGCTCAAGCTATAGATGGGGTTGCACTTGATCCTTTTCATGGCCTGGGCTCAGGTCTGCGCCATGTGTGCAGTTCTGGGGCCCAGGCTGAAGAGGTGGAAACTTCCAGGGATTCTTTTTTGATAGCCAGGGCAGTGGTGCAAATATACTCTAAAGCCCTGGTTCAATCACATCTGCAAACGTTCTATTAGCCAAAGCTGATCACATGGCTTAGCCCAAAATCAAGGGCAGGATGAAGGGAGATGAGAGTGAATATTTTTTGAGGAATAATATAATCTACATATATGATGGAGAGGAAAAGACAGTTGGTCTAGAAAGGAGAAGAGTCTGAACACACTTGAAGAAGATAGTGAGACGTTAGACTGTATTTAACCAGGGATAGTGAGACACTTTAGAGAGACTGTGTGGAGCACACCAGAAATTCTTGTACAAAAGGTTTGCGGGGAAAGGCAAGAGGTAAGGAAGTAATTACAAAGCTCTTGTAATGATGGAGGCCTAAAATGGGGAATTGACAGTTGGGATGTAAAGGAGCTGACGATGTGAAGGGAATCTCTGAGTCAGAATTAGTTACTCTTGACACCTTGCTGGATGTAACAGTAGGGAGGAAGGTTCCAAGGCGGTGAAGCCCTCCTTAGAAAACATAGGAGAATGATTGGAGTTTTAGGTGGGAGAGGAAGCCTTGACACTTGGATAACATGGGGGATGGTGGTGCCTCGACAGAAATAGGAAGTCAGGTAGGGGCGGACTGAGGGGACAGAGATTGACACAGAGTGACCACTGCTGAGTAGGAGCAGTCCTGGGGAGAGCTGGGAAGCTGTGGGGACAGGCAGCAGGAAGAGGAAGTGTGTTGATGTGACCGAGACCTGAGACACGGGACCAGAAGAGATCAAAGTGGGATTTGGGACTGGAGGGCATGCTGGTAGCCTTCCTGAGTGGGCGAGGCTGACACCAAGCAGTGGTGTGTGGGCAGGGAGTGCTGATGAGTGCCAGGCACCATTCTTACAAGTTTGATAGAGATAGCACGGCACTTGGGGGGTTATGATTGTTACCAGTGTTGTTGTGTTTTGCGTGGGTGTTATTTAAACTTCCTAAGATGAGGGAGAATGGCAATGGGGGGTGTTGTAGAGAGAGGAGGGTCCTCGCTCTGTGGGAGGAGGGACAGACAGATGAACGACTGTGTCTACCCAGTAGATATTCTGAAACAAAGATTTAACTTAAGTTAGTATAGTTTCTGTCCAAGTAAATTATCTGATGTCTAACTTTCTTTTCTTTTTTTTTATGCTTTTATTTTATTTTATTTTAATTTTTATTGGCGTATAGTTGCTTTACAATATTGTGTTAGTTTCTACTAATTCTACTAAATTTTAAAGTCTCCTGCTTGTACACATTAATATATAGATACAAAATATTTTTGTAGACGTCCACTAATTTTAATTGTGAGATTGGATGAAACAGTGAATGAGCCGAGATGGCACTGGTACCCTGTCCTCTTGCTTCACTGGCCTGGTGGTGTGATTGCTAGTGATGTCAGAGTATACCTGGAGCCTACTGTAAACAAGTGTATTGTAAATTCTAGAGAAAATTGCCCTGTAGTTGGTAATAACCAACTCTGTGCTTTTTAAAACAGAAATGAGTGCTAGTATTTAAATTTGAAAATTATAAGGACATATTTCCAGGAAGTCAGTTTTAAAAGCATACTGCTTTTCAGTATGGTTATGTATGCAGTGTGATACATGTTTCTTTCCCGTTAGATTTCATGTTCCTTTGAATATTACTTCAGTTTTCGTCTGTTGTCGTGTTCCATTTATCCCCACATTTCAGTTTCTGGCCCCAGTTCAACATTAACACATACATGTGTAGGTGTTGGCCCCTGCTGCAGGGTGAGTGTGCCTATCCTGATCAATCAATCACACGTGTCACTTTTCTTTAAGTTCCATGACTGCATGCAGACATTGGACATAAACCAATGTCTTTTACACACTGTAGAACTGATGACAAATTCAGCTCCTCCTGGTGTTTTAATGTCTGCCCTTTCTTGTTGTGTTTTTGTTTCACTCTCCCACAGAGCTGTGACCTGGATCAGCAGAGCATCGTTCACATTGTGCTGAGACCCCAGAGAAAAGTCCCAGAAAGGAACACAGCTGGAGGGGACAGCCCACAGAACACTGTGGGGGGCTCTGAGAGGGAGCCTGAGAGCCTAACTCGTGTGGACCTCAGCAGCTCTGTCCTCCCAGCCGACTCAGTGGGTCTGGCTATTATTCTGAAGGATGACAACGAGAATGGTGGCCCACCAGCTGGAAGGCCAGGTAATTGACTGGCTGTGGCTAGTAAAGCATTTTGTGTGGTAAAATCTCCACGAAGAATGGCCTCACTATGTGTGTATTTAGTTCATGACAAGTTCTAAATCACCAGAAGGAGACATGACTAGAAGGAGAGTACGTGGATGTAAAAGTTGAGGTGACACATTTAATAAGTACAACGAAACAGAGCTATCATATTAAGAATGAACATAAGGGATGGGGAAGGTGTCAGGACCATAATGATAGTATATTGGGTTTACTTTTGGAGGAACTAGGGGTGGTGGGGACATGTGATACATTGTGCTAGGCTCAAAATATATGATTAAGGTACCTATATGTCCCTCTCAACTTTTGCCTTTGTTTTCTACTATTTCTTATTTTCTTAAAATACATTTTGGTTGATTATGTTTCTGATGATATAGAGAAATTTTTAAAAAGGAGAAACAGAACTTCAGAGGTAATTTTAGTCATTCGCAGCTTCTAAGAACAAATGACAATGTCAATAATACCCTTTGTGTGAAAGAATTCTTCCTTCTTTATGCTACAGCCCATTTCAAAAGTTTGTTTTGGCATGAATGACAATCCCTTTGTTATTCTGACAATATTAGTATGTTTCCTTTAGTCTTTTATTCTCCAGTCTAAATAGTCAAAGGTACAACAGGATTATTTTTGACTATGTGTGACAGAAAACACAGAATAATAACAATGACTCGGCAAGGTAGAAGTTTATTTCTCTCCCACGTGCAATAGGTGAAGACGTAAGCAGCCCTGGGCTGGTATGGCTTTCACAGTGTCAGAGAATTCTGGAACCAGCAAGATGGAGGCCTCTTGCTAAAGTTACTAAATAAAATTTAATTAATATTTTTAAAATCATAGATGAAATTGAAAAAAAAAAAGAAAAATGAAATTTTCCAGGGGTAAGTGAAGAAGTAGAAACAACACCACTGTCTTTAAATAAAGGAATGAATAAACCAAGAATTTAAGTGCATGGTGCTCTGGTGGCCCTCAGGTGGTTGTGGAAGGAATGAAGGCTTCATGTCCTTTACATGGACTGGGCACCTAGGAGACTGAAAAAATAACTGAGAAATGGGGAAAATGAGATAAACCTAAACCTCTCAATACCTATGTTGTCCACAAGGAGGAATTAATATAAATATCAGACCCAGGCTTTGGCACATCTGATGTCTCAAGCAGAATGTACGTAAAAGTATTCCAGAGAGCCCTTGGGGGTCATGGCCTCCAGAGGTGAACAAGCCCTGCTGAAGGGGCCCTCACGACACCCATTGTAAGTCAAACAAAGGGCTGTTCTGCCTTGAGTTGAGGAGAGCACACACCATGAACTAGAAGATTGGTTTCCCCCAAAACATGAGAAAATAAAAGGAAAATAAAATTTGAAACAGAATACAAAGCAAAAATGTTTTATGTTGATTAGGACATGAAATAAAAAATTGAAATCAAAACAGAAAACAGACGTAATAGAAAAAGATAGCTATTGAACACAGCATAAACCTAACTATTAGAATGAAAAAAAATCCTCAACAGGTTGGTTAAAAGAGCAATTTGTCAATGCCAAAGAGACAATTAATGAATTGGAAGATATATATGAGGAAATCGCCCATAATGTGACACAGGTTAAAATGTAAAAAAGTGGTTTTAGAGACTAGGAGTTTGGAATTAGATGGCCTAACTTATATCTGATAGGAAATCTTTAGAGCAGGAGTCCCCAGCCCGTGGGCCGTGGACCGGTACCGGTCATGGCCTGTTAGGAACCCGGGCCGCACAGCAGGAGGTGAGCGGTGGGCAAGCGAGTGAAGCTTCATCTGCTGCTCCCCATCGCTCCCCGTCGCTCCCCGTCGCTTGCATTACTGCCTGAACCAACCCCCACTCCCTGTCCGTGGAAAACTTGTCTTCCATGAAACCGGTCCCTGGTGCCAAAAAGGTTGGGGGCTGTTGCTTTAGAGCAAAATTAAATCCTTATGTGCATTATCTGAACATTAATAATAAAATAAGCAGAATAATTATCATTTATAGGTATTCACATATTTTAATGTTTCCTAATGTTTGTGATTCTACTATCTTGTCACTGGTATTTATCTGAAGATTTAAAAAGTAGAATCTTATTATTGTATTTTATTATAAAATTGCCGTGAGTCTTCTTGAGAGTTTTATTTTATGATTATAAATTTGGAATTATTGGCACCTTCCATTGTTTCTCTTGCTAGATCATAATACTTCTACTGAAGAAAATGTTCTCTTTCTACAGTGATTGAGATACCGGTACACTCTCAGAAAATTCTGCTAAAAGTCTAATATTCTACTTAGATTGTAAGTGAAATATATAATTGTTTCAACCCAAACCATGGATTAAAGAAACTCTCATAAATTTACATAGTACAGTAGCACTGTAGCAAGAGCTTGCAGGCTACTGTATGCTTTGTTATTGGACTGTTTAACCTTAACTTTCCATACAGACCTCATGTAGTCTGACCTCTAATCACCCTGTTTCTCATTTACCCACTGACCAGTGGTGGCCTGTTAGCTGCATGTATTTTGCTGGCTGGGGACTGGGCTTGGCAACACTTGCTGGCATGCCAGGTGGCCAGCATCCTATTGTGCTTCTCCTTCCATCACCCCAGATCAGGAGTGAGCTCTCCTATTACCTTTCCTATGCTGAAAGGGTGGTGTAAGTTATGTTGCACCTGGAAAGAATCAGGCAAAAAAATATGGGTTAATTCAGGTCAACTTTAGGACTTTATTCTGCATTGAACTGAAACTCTGAACTGCAAGGAGTCATCCCTTAATCTTCTGAAGTGGAAAGAATCATCTCCTTTTCAGAACTTTCATACCTCTTATTATTTTCTATTTTGTACTCGAGTTCCTTCTGTATATACTTTATCTCTTTGAGGACAGGATATTTGTTCAATTTACTGTAGTTTCCCACAAAATCTCTAAGAAAAAATGGTGATCAGTGTTTCCTAAAGTATGTAAAACTGTAAATGTAATAAGCCATTCATCAGAATTTTCTGTGTATTTAACTTTTAGAACTAATGACTTGTTCAGCGTTATACAGAGAAAAATGAAACTTCACCTCTTAAAATACCTTGTTCATTTTACTGCTTGAATGAATGGAATACCTTGAATGGGGTTATTTGAAATGACTGTGGGCAAACGACGTGTTTATACAATTTTTTTTTTTAATAAAAATGACAGTTTAGAGTTCTTAGGGCAGTGACTCACAAACTCTAGTGGGAATGTTTGTTCAGTGCTTATTCCAGGGCCAGAAAGTCTGATTCCGTTAGCTGAGGACAGAGATTCAGAAATCATGGTGCTGAGCACACTCCAAGAAATGCTGCCCTATAGCAAATATTTTCCCACCTTTCAACTGTGAGACCTGCCTAGAGTCTTCAACCAGGTGGTAGGAAGGTTGGGAAAGACAGGTGGACAAACCAAGTCAATCCATAGTAGCAAGAGCAGGCTCATAATTACCAGTTTTATATACAAAGCATCTACAGTGCATTTCATCTGGGGAAAAGAAAAAGAAAAAAGGTCCCTGGTTGAAAAATGTTTGAAAACTTCTGCCTTTAAGAGAGAAATTTAAGAGAAATAAACCCAATTTTCTGCATGTTTCCAGGGTGTTTGAATTAGACAAGGAAGAATTTAGGTGCTCGCCAAACGTGAGAGGGCTCTAAAAGGTGGAGAGGTGGGCTGTAGCCACAAAAGTAGATGCAACAAATAAGAACTGCAACTTGAGAGCATGTCTTTCAGGTATTTATAGGTGCAAAAGATAATTGGTCAATGTAAGAGGCATTGTCATGATCTACATTAATAGTCAGTTTATACTATTTGTATTTAGAAGCTAGGACATGTTAGATTATGACTTTTAAGAGGAAGTCAAAGAACTGAAATGAGTCATTTAAGAATTCCTTAAAGCAGTGGTTCTCAAGGTTCAGTACTCATTGGTGTCACCTGAGGGCTGGGTCCAGCTCAGTCTTCCTGGAGTGGTGACTGAGAATCTGCATTTCTAACAAGTTCCCAGGTCTTGCTGAAAGTATGGTTCCAGGAGCCATGCTTTGAGTAACACTGTCCTACACAGTAAGAATTTGTATTGTTTTAAAATATTGTTATTGTATATTATTTTATAAACATTTGAATAAGAACGTCGAGTAAGCTATTCCTGGACTGCAAGGAACCCATGCATGAACTAAGTTCACATATTATGTTTGTGTTTCCTTAAAGAAACACCATTCATCCTCTCCTGATAATCAGATGAAAGAAGCTATTGGATCTAGGAAAAATAGGAATATTCTCCAATATTTGTCATGCAGTTAGCTAACTACTTAAACAAATAATTAGAGAATCCCTGCTCTGTGCCAGGCACAATTCTAGGTGCTGGGAGGTAGCAGGAAATAGTAACAGCAAAATTACCAACCCAACTGGATCTCATTCTAGTTGGGAAGAAGATAATAAACAAGCAAACAAACAAAAAGCCAAATAGCTAGTAAGTATATGTTCTCTGGTGAAAAAATTAGCATAGTAAAGGGAATACAGAGTGTTGGAAAGGGTGCTCTTTTGTATAAGGTGGTCAGAGGCCTCTCTTATGAAGTGACAATTGAGGAGAGCATTTCAGGGAGCATCCATTCAGGAATCTCAGGTAGAGGGGACAGCGAGTGTATGGACCCAAGGCAGGACCATGCTTGGAAAGCAAGGAGGACAGCGTGGCTGGGGCAGAGGAAGTGAAACAGTAGGAGACAGGAAGTCAGAAAGGAAGACAGTAATACGTGATCACAGTTGAAAGTGAAGACAATCTAATAAGAAAGTTTTACTCCTGTCAACTAATGTTAAAGCTGAAATTCTGAGGATGACATGCTGCAGGGCTGAAAGGAATGGTAATTAGTATTCCTCTCCCTCAACAGAATCCATACCAACCTCCTCATAATCCTTCTCCAGGGCAGCCATGTCCTCACAGGCCTCAGAAAGCTGTTGGCTGTGTAGGGTCTTGTAGGCCCTAGATTTTACCCTGGTGAGAAGGGAGCCACTGGAGGAGTTTTGAGAGATGGAGTGACATGATGTGACTTAGGGAATGTTCACCTTGGCTGCTTGTGAATAAACTTCAGGATGCCAGGGTAGAAGCAACAGGATCAGTGTTTCACATCATCAAAATACCGGAACACCCATGACATCAGGAACTGGTGGTAATGATAGTCAACATCTGTGAATGCTTATCCTGAACCTGGCACTGTCCTAAGCCCTGCTTCCATGAAGTGTCTCGTTTAAGTCTTCAGAAACCCCATCAGGTAGAATATATTAATGTCCTCCTAATAGATAGAAAGTAGTATCAGATCATTTGAGGAACAAATCCAAAGGAAGACTCTATTAAGGACTGTCTTACTCCAAACCTTGTGTTCAACATATCCACTGGTCTGTATTCATTTAAATACACATGCCAAAAGGAATGAATGAGTTTTTGCTTTTCTTCTAGATATTTTGGTTATAAAGGTTGAAGAATCATGTTAATTGTTAATTTTAGCCAAGTAGTCAAATTTTAAAACTCAACTTTTATATCACAAGGTGTACTATTTTTTCATAATTTTGGGGTCTTTAAAAAGAAAACTTTCATTTATTTTATCCAGTTCTCTCTAAGTCTCATTGCCCCAGTTTACTAACAATGCATTTCATTAGTTTTGAAGAACATTTTCCTTTACAATAATTATACATCTTTTTACTAAATGAAAGAGACTACTTTCGATGAAGCATTACATGCTGGAATGAATTTTTGTTTGTTTGTTTTGGCTGCCCCATGCCGCATGTGGGATCTTAGTTCCTGACCAGGGATCAAACCCGTGCCCCCTGCAGTGGAAGCTTGGAGTTTAACCACTGGGCCACCAGGGAAGTCCCTGGAATGAATTATTGAAATAGAACTTAAAAACGTGAAATAGGAAAAATTAAAAATAGACAAATGTTTAAAAAAATTAAGAATAAATTACCTCTGCCACGCCTTGTCAACATTATACTGAAAGTCTTAGCTAATGTAATAAATCAATAAAAGGAAACAAAAGGTATACAGATTGGGAGGAATCACAAAACTGACTTTGCTCATAGGTGATGTGATTGTCAATGCAGAAAATCTAAAGGATTTGACAAAAAAAGCTTTCGGGTCTAATAAGTGATTATGTCAAGATTGCAGGATACAAGGTTAATATAAAAGAGTCAGTTGCTATCCTGTATACCATCAATGAAAAAATGTAATTAGAAATTAAAAACACAGTACCATTTACATTAGCACCCCCTAAAATGAAATACTTAGATATAAACCTAACAAAATGTGTACAGGTTCTGTATGAGGAAAATCACACAACTTTGCTGAAAGAAATCAAAGAACTAAGTAAATGGAGTGACATTCCATGTTCATGGATAAGAAGACTCAACATTGTCAAGACATCACCTTCCCAACCTGACATACACAGTTACAGTCAAAATCTTAGCAAGTTATTCTGTGGATATCAGCAAACTTATTCTGAAGTTTAAATGGAGAGGCAAAAGACCCAGTATAGCCAACACAGTATTGAAGGAGAAGAAAAAAGTCAGAAGCTTGATGCTCTCTGAAGTTAGGAGTTCCTATAAAGCTACAACAATTAACAGAGTGTAGTAGTGGTGAAAGAATACACAAATAGTTCTACAGAACAGAGAGCCCAGAAATAGACCCACATAAACATGGTCAGCTGATCTTTGACAAGGAGAAAAGGCAATATGATGGAGAATAGTCTTTTCAACAAATGTGCTGGAAGAACTGGACATCCACGTGCAAAAAAAAAAAAAAAAAACTACACAGAGATTTTACACTTGTCACTCACACAAAATGACTCAAAATGGATCAGAGACCTAAAGGTAAAACATGAAACTAAAACACCTGGAAGATAACATCGGAGAAAATTTAGATGATCTTGAATGTGGTAATGGCTTTTTAGATAACACCAAAGGCATGATCCATGAAATAAATAAATTATAAGCTGGACTTCATTAAACTTAAAATTGTCTGCTCTATGAAAGGCAATGGCAAGAGAATGAAAAGACAAGCCACAGATGGGGAGAAAATATTTGCAAAAAAGACATATTTAATAAAGGACTGTTATTCAAAATATACAAAATCTCTTAAAACTCAACAATAATAAAATGAACAACCTGTAAAAAATTGGCAAAAGACCTGAGTAGACACCTCACCAAAGAGGATATACAGATGGCAAATAACCATATGAAAAGATGCTCAATATCACGTCATTAGGGAGTTGCAAATTAAAAAAACAATGAGATACCATTACACACCTGTTAGAATGACTAAAATCCAAAACGCTGACAACTTCCTGCTGCTGGGAATGTAAAATGGTACAACCACTTTGGAAGACGGTTTGACAGTTTCTCACTAAACTAAACACACCATACAATCCATTGATTGTGCTCCTTGGTGTTTACTACAATGAGTTGAAAACATATGTCCACACAATAATCTGCACCCAGATGTTTATAGCAGCTTTATTCATAATTGCCAAAATTTGGTAGCAATCAAGACGTTCTTAAATAGGTAAATAGATAAACTGTGATATATCCAGACAATATTACTTAGTGCTAAAAAGAAATAAGCTATCAAGCCATGAAAAGACATGGAGGAACCTTAAATGCATATTACTAAGTGAAATCAAGTTGAGAAGCCTAATACTGTATGATTCCAACTATATGACGTTCTGGAAAAGAGAAAACTATGGAGACAGTGAAAACATCAGAAGTTGCAGGGGGGTTGTGTGGGAAGGGATGAATAGTCAGAGTACAGAGGATTTTTAGGACAGAGTAACTATTCTGTATGATAAAATGGTAGATACCATGTCATTATAAAACCCATAGAATATAAAATACTAAGAGTGAACCCTAAAGCAAATGGTGGACTTTGAGTCATAATGATGTATCAATGTAGGTTAATTAGTTGTAACAAGTGCAGTACTCTGGTGAGGGATGTTGATAGTGGGGCAAGCTGGCGTGTGTTGGGGAAGGGGGTATATGGAAACTCTCTGTACTTTTTGATCAGTTTTGCTGTGAACCTAAAATTGCTCTAAGAGATAAAGTCTATTAAAAATAAATTAAATTGCTTTTAAGACTTGAGCCCTGGATACATACTGTAGATATATCATGATTACTAGAGAGTATTTTCTTATCAGCAATTTTTTTGCCAGTGGTTGAATGTATTACAAGATGAAAGTTATTCTGGGATTATGAATGAGTTAGCACCTACCAAATACAAATCAGTAATGGAAGCCTCCTAATGGAATAAAGCGATAAACTTCAGACTTAATTCTCATTTTATCCAAAAATCAAATCTCAAGTACTTGAAAATGTGTATTATACATACTAATGACTTTAAGCCAGAGGGTGTGAATTTCTTGGTGCATTGGACAGCTTTAAACCTTCCCTGAAACAACAAAATTTCGGCAGTCATACTAGAGCCACTTAAAGTTGCTGTCACATCAAATTATTAAAAATACATTATGATTCTGCAAGTACTTGATTTTTTCTCCAACAAAGAAAATTTTACTATAATATACTCTTTCAGTATTATAAGTGAAAACACAGAAAATTATGTTTCAGTGTAGTGGGAATTTTGCCAACCTGACATATTTTTGGGTGGGTTTTTTAGGTAAGGAAAATAGTCCTATATTCCTTTCCAAGAAGTATGAGCACCATTCCAAAAGCAGAATGAGTTTCTCTTTCCTCTTTATTGTACTTTATATATACAGTTGGCCCTCCGTATCCCCGGGTTCCACATCCATGGATTCAACCAACAGGGGATGAAAAATATTTTGAAATAAAAAATTCCAGAAAGTTCCAAAAGGCAAAACTTGAATATGCCAATCACCTGGCAACTATTTACATAATATTTACATCGTATTTACAACTATTTACATAGCATTTACGTTGTATTAATTATTTTAAGTAATTTGGATATGATTTAAAGTACAGAGAGGATAAGTGTAGGTTATATGCAAATACTACACCATTTTATATAAGGGACTTGAGCATCCACGGGTTTTGGTGTCTGAGGGGGTTCCTGGAACAAATGCCTCATGGATACCGAGGGATGACTTAGTTCAGTGTAATTAATTACTTGTCACATTTTTGCTTTCCACTTTGAAGGTACGCTTGTCAGATTCAAGTAAGTCTCATATACTTCGTACCTTCATTGCCTGGAACGTGGATGGTACTGGATATATTGTCATACTGCCAAAAAGTTTTATTCAGCATATAAGATGACTCTTACAGCTCTTCAGTTCTTGCTCATCGCATATGGCAGGGGAAAATGGTGAATAACTGCATGTGGGTAGCATGGTGTGATGTGCCATGGGGTATCCAGAGTGCAAGTAACAGTTCTAAGCCTGAGGAAGTCAAAACGCGTTAAGGGGGAGGTTAGAGATCGTCAAGCACTCCACACACAACAGTGTAGGTGTCAACCAAATAGGTCCCTCATCTACTGTTTTCAGCCATCTTCTGAGTACTTCTTTTATTATTACCATCATCATCATCATTGTGGCAAAGAACACATAACATGAAATTTACCATCTTAACCATTTCTAAGCTACAGTTCAGTAGTGTTAAGGATATTCACATTGTTGTGCAACCAGTCTCAAAACATGTCCATTTTGCAAAACTGAAACTGTACCCATTAAACAACAACTCCCTGTTTCCCCATCCCTGCAGCCCCTGGCCACCACCATTCTACTTTCTATCTCTGTGAATTTGACTACTCCAGATACCTTATATAAGTGGAATCATACTCTGTCTGTCTTTTTGTGACTGGCTTATTTCACTTAGCATGATGATCCACCTGTTTTTAGCATGTGTCAAAACTGCAAAGAACTTCTTATGTGTAATAAACTGGCAACAGGAGATCCAAGGGTTAATGAGAAGAGCAAGATCTTCAAGTAACTCACATCTTAGAATATGTATGTATATAAATTAAAATGAAGTGAGTTCTGAAAGAGAGGTAAATCAAAGTAATATGGGGACGTTGAGGAGGGAGAGGCTAAGACAGGCACCCTAGATGGGCTTTGAAAGACAAGAAGAATTTGTCAGTGGTGGGAGGCTTTGGAGGATGGGGGAAGAGGTTAGTTACACTCAGAGAAGGGGATGAGCTTGTGTAGTTTTCAGACAGTGACGGCCATAGCTGGGTTCTATTATGGCTTCAGAGGATTGATGGTATCAGAAAGGTGTCTGGGGCTGGGGGGTGGCGGAGTGGTGATTCCTGTTGTGGAGAGCTCTGAGTGCCAACACTTTCAGTGACCAAAGACGGACTTGATAACTTTCAGTCACATCTTTCTTTCTCTGCTGGTGTTTAAGAAAGCATTCCACACATGATGAATTTTTTTTTTTAAATACATAAGAGATATGCAGTCAAGTAAAGCTGGAAGGAGCGCCAGTGTGTCCTTTTCTGGGTGTCAGAAAATACAGAGAGGAAACTCCAGCCGCTGCATGGCTGAGAGGTTGACCTCAGCGAGCACTCCATGCCGGCTGGGTGGGGTGAGTTCACTGCCCGAAACGGGGAAGACAGACTGAGGCCGGCCTTCTTTCTCTGCACCTCCTTCATGCCTGTTTCGGCGCACATGACTCTGCTGGATGTGTTCTTGGTTGTTGTTGTCTCTTTTAGAACCTAAGCAGTTAAAAATGAGCTGTAGGGGAGAGTGGTGGGAAATGACGGTGTTAAAGTTTTTAAGGTTCAGTGTGGTACTGACTTGCTAGGGGCCTCGGGATGTTTCAGTTTTTCTGAAGTCCCCTCTGCAGAGCAATAGTGTGATAAAAAGGGGAGAGGAGAAGTTGCCCCTAGACTAAATGAGGTCTGACCTGACGGTGTGCTCCTTTCATGCAAGGCCTCTAGGGCTGTGTGTTGCACGCCTCTCCCTCTCCTGGGGGCCTCCAGTGCTCCGTAAGGTAGAGCCTTTACATTTTTGCTCTTGGAGCCTAGAGGACTTTCGGAGGATGTTGGACAAGTGCTAAGATGGTAAGATTTGCACTTGACAAGAGAGTGGGAGCTGAGGCAGGATATTTTCAGCCGGTGAAGTCTGTCTTGGGACTCGTTGGAGAATTCTAATTATTGCAGAGTGTGCCAGAAATGCAGGCAGGCGGCTGGATTCCATTTTTTTTTTTAAATGTGGTTAGAAGGAAGAGAAAGAAAAAAATTACAAATTAAGTGGTAAACACTGACTATAATAAACTCTTTTAAAACTTCCTAAATTTTGTGAAACATTTATTGAAGGTATTGTTTTGTATGACCTGGAGCTTCCAAAAATTTTACACTTAATTCAGTAATGTTTGTTCCACCTATGGGAATTAGTATAAAATGTCCTTTTAATAAAAGATATTGAAACTCTCATGACAAGTTAACAAACTATCAGGACATTCTTCTTTTAATTCACTTTTTAGGTGATACCATAGAATCAAGCCCAAACTCCTACACCTTCTAAATCTATTGAACTATAATTAATTTTCCTAATGATACTCCTAAACCTCTGTAAGATCTTAAAAGTTGTTCCTCAATCCCCAAAGATTAAATTAAATTTACTACCTTTGGTGTTAGAGGTGTGATATTACGCTCTGATTCTTTGAAAGCTAGTGCTCTGTCTTCTCTGTGTATGATAATTAAACTAACCAGAACATGCAGTCCATCAGTGGAGTTGTAATTTGCTTGGGAATCAAATGGCCAATTGTTTGCCTAGTGGATTAAATGAAAATCCTTTGAGCCTGGAATATTTTTTATATCCTAAGTGTTTTCCACAGTAACTGTCTCTTGGTAGGCCTTTAATCAATATTTGCCGTTGCTGGAAAATACTATCGGCAAAGGTGATAGGCGTTTGTTTCTAGCCCTTGAGCCAATGCTCAAGTACCCCAGGGTGCGATGGGTCTGTGACACAGATACTAAGCTTAGTGGCAAAGAGCCTGGGCTCTGGAGCTGGGCTGACTGAGCCTCACCCTGGCTCTGCTTCTTACCAGCTCTGTGACCTTGGACAGTTTACTTTTTGCTGCTCAGAGTGTGGCTTGTGGACCAGCAGTATCAGCATGCGGAGCCTGAGGCTCTATCCCAGACCTACTGAATCAGAAAGTGCATTTTAATAAGGTCCTCAGGTGAGTCATGCACAGTTCAAAAAGCACTGGTTTTCTTAACATGCTTGCCCTCAGTTTCCCCGTTTATAATATAGAGATATTGAATTACCTCCCTCATAGAGGTGACTCCACCTACTGCACGAGCAGAGCGTGTACCAGCGCCTGGCATATACTGAATATTTAATAACTTTTAGCCATGTTTGTTACTCTTCCTTTTTCTAGCTCACATGATCAAAAGGCCTGATCTTGGGCCTGGGCTCTAAAGCCAATCTAAGTTTATACATCCAGGGCCACCTGCATCTATTCATTAAAAAAAGCAGAAGGTAGATCCCCCATTCCACATTCCAGAGACTTCCTACTCATGAGACTACCTTCTTTCTGCTCATTCTGCTTTTGGAGTCGGGGTTTTATTTTATTTTATTCATTTATTTGTTTGTTTATA
Organism: Lipotes vexillifer; assembly: GCF_000442215.2. NCBI lineage: Eukaryota > Metazoa > Chordata > Mammalia > Artiodactyla > Lipotidae > Lipotes > Lipotes vexillifer. The sequence continues at coordinate 9,852 of NW_006797028.1, read as the reverse complement.
AGTGTTGTCACTTCCACCACATATTTAGGAGCAAATTAGAACAGTGGGTATTCTAGGATAATGAGGAATGACATCAAGAACAAAACTTCCTCTGGCTATTCTCCTAAATTTCATGTTTTCATTGCCTTCCAGCCTTAAATCATGTATGGTATTGTTGGCTTTTCTTCCTCATATTCTGTTAGGCAATGTACTGCTCCTTTTAGAATATTCCATCAGAAAATACAATTAATTTTTGGCTTTTGACATCTGTATTTGGTCATTGGGAACCACGTGGACAGAAATGAAGTTTCAATAAGGCAAAAAAAAAAAAAAAAAGATGAAGTTGTTTTAAGTTTTTTCTGCTGGAACTTGCTCAAAGAACCCTTTTTCTCCGTGCAGTATTTTGAAAGAGCAGATTACCTGGGGACTGATCACAGATGTGGACCAGAGGGGACTTTATCAACCTGGCCCTGACAGCCAGTGATAGATGAGAACAGTATAGAGACAAATTAGTATTGAGCATAATGACTCAGACAGAGCTTAGGTTCTAAGTGAGCAATATGGCACGCATGGATTCAGATTTGATCAACTGGGCACGTGTTTCAGACTAGAGTCGTGCAAAACAACACACTGGGCACTGAATGCTGCTGATGTCTTTTTGATGTTTACATGAATGCAATATATAGATCCTGATATGGGTCTAAAAGTATTCATCCTTACATAACTGCAATAAAAAGAGGTGCATGCATCTTCATGATGTTCTGCTTTTCAAAGACAAGGTACTTTCCACTAACCTACTGACAAACCGAGGCAAACATTTTAACCTAGAGAGATGGCTTAGGCAAGCACGATTTGCCGATCTGCACCGTCTGCTGCTGTTTGCCGTGCAGTTTTTTTATTGTCACTAAGATAAAGACACAGCTTAGTGAGTGAGACTTCTGCCTGAGGAGTTATCTATAAAAGCTGCCTGTTGTGTGGATTTCTGATGCCAATATGAGCATTTTGATGATAAAGAGCCAGCCGGAATTCTTTGATTGTAGCTGATGGCTGTGACAACACCTTTCTTTAAAAATCGTTGAATCATTTGTTACTATTATTTTATTTTATTTAACAAGTAAATACAACCTTGGGGAAAGATAGACCAAGAGTACTAGGAACTAGAATTGTTCCATGGGTAGTGAGGCAACATAATTCAAATTGACCGTATAGGATTTTCCTTCATGAAAATGTGAAAGATTATATCTATTGCTAAGTATTTTATGCTTTAATTAATACTGCTGGCATAGCTGCCATGCTTCAGATGTGTCACCTTATTCTGATAAAGTAATGACCACAGCTTTAATTTCTTTGTTTAATCTCTTTGTCAATAAGAAATATTATATCTCAATAAAATGTTGCATGTCTTCAGTGATACTAATTTAGGGCTATTGTATGATTGCACATTTCTACCACTTGCTACTTATTATGGAGAAACATTAGAGCCTTTTGAAATTTTTCATTAACGGAACAATCCAGTATTTTTCAGACCTGCTATTTTCCTGGCTTCTGTTTATAATTTTCATAGATATCTTTTTTCTTCTGGACTTCATGGCAAATAATTTTTCTTATTTGTGTGAAGAAATTTGCTCTTCTAACATAGTTAATCTAATAGATTTACCATATATAAATAGGACTATAAACAGCAGAGTGGCTCACACAGGTATACAAGCCCCAGTGGGAAGTAAATTTCAAGAGACGGGATTTCAAGTTTTCTAGGCTGTCCACAGTCCCTAACACAGTGCTTGCCATGCAGTAGATCAGGGGTCCCCAACCCCCAGGCCTCGGACCAGTACAAGTCCTCGGCCTGTTCGGAACCTGGCCGCAGAGCAGGAGGTGAGCAGCGGTAGAGCGAGCAGAGCTTCATCTGCTGCTCCCCGTCGCTGCCATTACTGCGTGAACCATCCCACCAATCTCCCGCCCCCTGTCCATGGAAAAACTGTCTTCCACAAAACCGGTCCCTGCTGCCAAAAAGGTTGGGGACCACTGCTAGTTGCTTAATAAATGTGTTAAATGAATAAAAACAACATTTATTCGTCCATCATTTGATGGCTCTTTGAGACTGAGAAATGTAATTCATTTGCATACAAGATTCTACATTGTGGGAGAACTTTAGATTTCTGAAGCAAGGTCCAGTTCTTTTGTCAGAGACAAACAGGTATCTTAATCATTGCAATCAACATTACAAGGTACTCTGACTTCAAAGTTCTGTATACAAATAGTTAAACCTTATCCCCAACTCCTCCACCTCACAAATACATGCGAGCATTATGATGCACCTTCCTGTTTTGTTGCAGTGACATCATTTAGTGCCACCATCTTTGAATCACAATATCCTACACATGGCTCGTTTTTCCCATAAATTAAAATTCAATTTATGACAGTCCTAGAAAATAAAATAACAAGTTTCCTTCCTCTTCATACATTCTTATACTATTTACTATTATCTTTACTTTTGTGTAAATTTTTCAAAGTACCAGCTAAAGAAAAACCCCTTCTAGCATTTAAGTGTGTGTATGTGTGTCTGTGTGTGTGTAATGAACAAATGTTAGGATGAGATTGCTGGATTAGATACAACACTAGTCTTACAAGGCAATAAACCTTTCTCTTTGGAGTTATCTATTACCCTGGACAGGAAGTATGACCCATGTGAATGGGACTCTGTTGGCCAGGTATGGAACTTGTTTTCTTGTGAGGTCTTTGTGGGCATTGGCTACAAGTGTAAAGCCAATTACCATCCCTTAACAACGTGCTGTCATGCCATAGTGTGAGGAAGTGAGAATTCTTCTCAAATATGACTCTCCATATGTATCCTTTGTTACACAATTAATTTGTTCAATTATATCCTGGTAAGATGAGAACAAATTTTTATTGAACCTATGCAAATAACTGTTGCCATGGAGAGTAAGGACGTTCAGTCAAAGTATTGTTTTATGAATTTTGAGGACCAGTGAAAATCAGATACTATTTATAAATGTTTCAGTTCAGTAAACAAAGTCATAGTCTGCTAAATTTAAGTTGAGATAAATGAAGAAAAAGATCTTAATATTCCAATAAGAAAAGAATCTTAAAAGCAACACAAGTAATATTCAAAACAACCATAAGTAAATTTCCCTCATCGGTTTAGTTATTCTCATGTAATTAACTCTTGTTTTGTTGGATCTTGGGTTAGTGGTTTTTTCATGAGTTCTGGAATTCCTGATTTATTCCACTGGTACAGTCTGAAAGCTGTCAAGCTGATGTCAACTCAGAGCCTGTAACTGAGAGTCTGTTTTTTGACTGTAGTTCAGAGCACCTGGCACAGTCCTTTCTCTGAGGCCTGAGACTGCCCTTCTGTGATGAATACACAAGCTAGGGCCTGTGGTTTATAGAGTGCTTTCAGGGGAGCCTCAGATTGAATCAGAAACCAGTTTCATAATAAGGAAAGGCTAGGTTGAGTATGACAGTGACCAATATCAGAATGAGGAGAGTAACATTTCCCTCTGTGATACAGACCATAACTGTTTCATAAGGGTTTGATCAATGTTTCCTTTGAGGGTACGACCATGTAATGGGAAGCAAGGGCTTTGAGTAATCTTCATGGCCCCCTGTAAAGGGTTCAGTTAATGAAAGATTTATATGAATGACATTTTATCTATACAGACCAAACCTAGGGAGGGCTGAGAGTCCCTTCTAACTTGATAGCTCATTCCTTAGCTCTTCCAGTAATGTTGAGGCATTAAGAAAATATGAAGCCTACCACACAAATCCAGTGATTTCTAACCCCTCTCTCCAGGGACCTTCTGGGAAATTCAAAGACATTTGTAAGTATAGTATATTCTGAAATTATTACTTTAATTGTTTATTAAAATTAAATTTTAGATCTGAATTTTAGTAGGCAAGATCAAAGGAATGATCAGAGGAGGTTTGATCATTGGTTATAATAAAGTCCTAGGCTCCTGGGAAACAATACTTTGGTTATCTATCTAGTTAATCAAAGTAACAGTAAAATATTTTAAAATAATTGTATAAGGCAACATGATTAAAACAAACCTTAGTTCATTCACAGGTGAGGAAACTTAAAAATTATCTATCAAAGATAAAATCAACACAAGGCAGATATTATTCTGGTGGGATATAGAATCTGCATTTCCTGGACAGTTTACACAGATGGGACAAATAATATTTTCTGTGCTTTACTAAGTGTTCTAAGGTGAATTTATCAACTCAACAAAGAAAAAGTGTAATTCTAATATTACTGAGTCCAAGCTCACACTGCTCGCTGCACAACAGACCAATAAATCGAGAGACAAGTTGTTGGGGCAAAGGAATAGAGACTTTGTTCAGAAAGCTGGCAGACCGAGAAGGTGGTGACCATCCTAATTCAGGCAAGATGGTTCTTTTATACTAGAAGGGGAGGGATTAAGTCAAACATTTCCTGATTCCTGTCAGCCTCCAGAGGGGATGTGTTAATTTCCTCCTGCCTGTAGTCATTCACAGGTGGGTCTGGTCAAGATGCTTTCTGTGAGCTAAACAAAGGTATTTTAACTTAATGTTCATCATCTGGGAGGCAAGGTTCCCAGAGGTGGGCCATTGTGTATAATTTAAGCTTATAGGCAATATCCCTTTAGTGAGTAACTTGTAATAGAAGACAAAGGTTCTTCCCTATTACACTAATTTTGCATTAATATAATATTTAACAACATAGGTTTTATGAGCTCCTTTTTTCCCTCTTAAATTATCCTAGGAATAAATCCATCAAAACTAGGTAAACTTTGCACTAATTTTAACACATTTTATAATTTCTTTTCATACTTGGGTATTATAAACAAAGGCAGGTAAAATTCACTTTTCTCCAGCTTTCTACAACTTGCTATATTCTCTTTTGTCTTTTATTGTATTCTTTCACAATCTGAAACAAACCGACATTTTGTTTTAGGGAAATAAACTATTCTCTTCTTCCTTTAGAAAGAGAAACTCACCCCACTTCCTTGGGTAAACAGCTATATTTTTCTGTTGCTGTTGCTTCTGAGGTAGTCTCAACCACCCAAACTAATTATATAACTTTTAACCAAAGCAACAACTTCTGTTCTACAGAGAAAACTGGGAGGTAGGTTATTGAGAACTGTCTGTTGCACACAATAATTTTAGCAGACTAGCAAAGCTCACAGATACACGTTACATAATTTTCTACAGGCGCAGTTTTTTGAATTAACAAAAATAAAACACTCCATTAACATAAACCAAAGATATAGGCATTCTATATCATATAAAACTAAAAATCCACAAGTATATAAACTTAAAATTATGCTTATTTATCAATGCTTTTGTATTCAACCTTAATAGAAATTATCCAACTATCTAACGATTATTCATTAAAATAGCCTGATTTAATATTAATCCAGATTTTTAAGTTATATAAGGATCTAAGAACTTATATTTTGGCTGACACACTACAAAACATAATTACTGTAACACATTTGTCAGAATTTTGACACAACCTAGTAAAATACAAATGTAGAAAAGTATATTTTTAATAAACTTAAGTATCATGTAAGTGTAATGTTAGATTAATTAATCAATACTCTCTTCATAGAAAATCAAACCTTAGCCTTTTATAAAATATAAAATAAAAATCTTATCACCTATTTGACACTGATATATCAGAGAAAAGATATACAACTTTTTTTTTCTTAAATCCAAATTATTAAAACAATCGAAGTGTCCACAGACTCACCTTAATTGTGTGAATTTGAATTCTTCAAATATTCCTCACCTAGTACTTTCTATAAGAAGGATTTTTTCTTAAATGTCTAGAACATTTAAAGTATTTAAATTTCAGTTTCTTTATTTTTTGTGAATATTGTAAATATTCCATTTATATAAGTGCTTATTTATTTCCAGAAACCAGTCAAACCAGAGCTTCTTTAATTCATGAGACATAATAATTTAATTTATTAATAACCTTTGGTGGTAGGAAAACATTACACACACAAGAGGCAGAGACCTTTCTGAATTACAGATATGTAGACACACAGCCATAGAGAGGATTTATGGCTTCAATCCCACAACTTCAGTCACAGGTCAGAAGTAAACAAAGAAGCATGAAACTTACTAGTCCAGATTTCAGAGAGCTCTTTTCTTTCCCAGGAAGCTGAAAGTTTTTAATTGAGTTGAGGTCACAGATAGAAAAATAAGCAAAAACGACGTGAACATTTGTTGTCTCTTAGTCAACAGAGAAGAGTTAAGTCCATCTTCATATCTCACGATATGAATGTGAAACCCATTTCCCGTTCATTGTGACCACCAAGGGGCGCATAAACCAGCAGCAGAAACTAGAACATGAAATCAGCAGAGAGGAAAGGGGAAGACACACAGAAACAGGATTGATAGAGCTAAAATTCTTTTTTGGTCAGGATTCACTTTAAGAACCAAGAAAAGATGTGCCTCGGCTTGATAGCCCATGAGGCCTCTGGTAATGCAGTTTACCTGGCTCCTCCAGAACTGCGGAAGGCTGATTTTCAAATAGGTAAAATCACGACTGTTCTTCAAATATGAAAGAAACAGATGTCAAAGTTTTATTCAACTAATTATTTAATAGGGAAACAAGGAGCTGTATAATTTGGTTCAAAAAATTTAGAGAGGGTAGATAGATAGATGATATATAGATAATCTATTGATATAAATGATAGGTACAGTTTAATAAAGAGAAGTTAGGATAAGATTGCTAAGCTAGATACAAAATTTGTTAAGTTCTTACTGGGCAACAGATAACATCTGGGCCCATCTGTTCCACTGGACAGAAATTCTTTGCATCGCTAATAGAAATAAAGTTAACTCCTGCCCCTACAAAGTTGTAAAATAGTCTAAATAATAGATCTCCTTAGCACTTAAGAAACAGTAATAATCTCTTGGGCTTAATTCCAAGTTTCAGATTTTTTTTTTTAATATTGAGAGGATGTTGCTGAAGGAGTTCTATTTAATGTGTGAACTGTTACAGAGAACAGCAGTTTTCTCCTGCCAACCATTGCCTTAAATCCATTGGAGAGACTTTGTTTTTTACTCTCAATAGAATAACTAGTATTTTTCTAACACTTGATTTATGAAACTTGTACACTTACACCATCTTACTTGATTTTTCCTAGAAACATAATTATTATCCCTTCTTTTACACAAAAACTGAGAGTGAAGACTAAATGTCTTGTCCAAGATCGCACAGCTAAAAGATGTTGAAGCTAAGATTTGAAACAAAGTCATCTGGTTCAAAATTCCATTCTCTTTGAATTAGATCAAAGTGTTCATGAGTAATTGCTTAGATTTGGCATGGTTTGTAAAATCAGTACTAATGGTATACACTCTGATGTAAGAACAGCCACCCCATTCCGAAGCCTTCAACAAATATCTCCATTTTTGTAAAATATCTGGGTAATAGTTTCCCAGCTTAAGGAATGTCTATTTTCCATAGCTTTTCCTTTGATGTGAATACATGTAGCAGTTGACAGGAAATACATAACAGCCGTAGGAAAACCACTTTTAATATATTTGTAGTTAGTTAATGAAAAACTTTATGATTTGAATTTGTCAAGGAGTACATAATCTTTTCATTTTTTTTCAAACACATGTTTCTAAAACTTTTTTTCTGTCAAATTAATTCCAGGTCATGAAAAAACATGTTGTATAACTCCATGTCTGTAGCTTAACACAGTATAAGATTGCACACGCCCAGCCCAGGACCATACCTGGCTCCTTAGAAATCACCTCCTTGGGAACAGCACCACAATGCGATCAGTGATCCATTTCAAACAGCCTCACAAATTGGGAGGCCTCATATTCTCATATTCTCATATTGTAGAATATAAACCTCTATGGCCACTCAGCAACTGAACCAGACATAACAGAATGCCAAATCCCGCAAGTAGTTACTGTAGTTCACAGCCTGCTTTTCAGGCTGCATTAGAATATTGGATGCCAAATATACAAGACAAGTATTTCTAAAGAGCAACTGTTTTTCCTCAGCGTTGCTTTGATTTACAGTAATTGGTCCAAAGGGAGCTCTCTGGTTGTAATGTGTTTTTACTCAGCTGTTTGACAGTCATTGCCCATAACTACAAATTATTGATGGATTGATGATACAATATACTCATGAATTATGTTCACAGTCCTTGGTGAATTATTGGAGGGAATCAATAATTCTTAGAAAGATGGAAACAAAACATTACTCTAGGGAATAATATCTAATTTGAGTTGAATAGCTCATCATACTTCTTTTTCTGAGACTCAGATGTGGGATTTAGGGCTAGTCAGAAACCTAAGCACCCACCTTATAAACACAAAGTTACACAAAAATATGCATATTAATTTTGCACATATTTTAGATCTTTAGAAGACTTATTTTTGAAAGTATTTGAAGATGGGGTTGAAGGTGGTAGATAATTGAGAGACAGCCTAGATACTATGTAACAGAGACCTATTTAATATGCACCTGTGCTACTGATGCTTCAAATTGATATAGGTAAATCAAAATTTAGCTGAAGAATTTTTTTCTAAATAACCACCCTTATACTTGAAGTCAAGTTTTAATACTCCTATTTTTGTAGCATTAGGGTTTTTTTTAATGTTTAACTTAGAATATTCTCCTTTTTTTCCTTCTGTTAACTAGACGAGCATCCGAGTTGCCATTGATAAGTCCTTGCATGTACTTGGATGGCTTCTTTTTAACCCTTGGAAACTGTGACTGCTATACAACCTCTTGGTTCTAAATGTAAAAATTTATATCCCCTCATGACCTTACAGCAACGGCAGAGCGTGATTTTGTAAGACGTTAGCATAATGGAACCTTTTCAATAAAATAATAAATTGAACCCACCTCAGAAAACAGAACACACACTTGGTAATTGATTGCAGTCATTGCCATGTGGAGGACCCCATTCATATCATATGCTTTTAACTCTGATGAGAATGTCGCCTTTCCTCATACCCCACAAGTTTGCAAGATTCACTGGGAAGAGAAATGCTTTTTTAATGGAGCCAGCAGCACTTTGGGGAATAGTCATCATTACATGACATAATTATCTCTCATGAGTGTACCTAATTACTTTCCTGTTTTTAAATCTCTTTCATGTAAATTGAAGTTGATTGTGATTCTCTCTTATATGGGGTGGGTGGCAAGGTGGTGAGAGCATACATGGGTTACTTTTGTCTGTATGTAACTCAAAGTTTTTTCACAGCCAAATAGGGAAGGCATTTGTAGATGTGAATATGTTCTTTTAATTTAGCAAAGCAATGTGAATTTATTACCAGAAAACATTTCTGTATAAATTAATAGTTGATTGTTGTTTAAGAAGGGATTGTATCTAGGAGACAAAACAGTTGTTTAAATATGCCTCATAAAGGGTAAATACCTAGCTGGATTTTATATAGGAGAAAACTGGTTAGAAAATAAAGGGATACTTTATCAAAATTAACAGATTTTACTCTGCTATTGGGAGGGTCACTCTAGACTATCTGCTTTCAGTAAGTACTGAGCAATGTTCTTAGTTTCATCGTTGAATTTGCTTTTTTGGGTGCAAATATATAACAATCATTTATATTGCGGAAAACTGCATTTTCTTGATATAGACAAAAGAAACTCATACCTCTTGGATTCTATACACAGAATGAGGAAAAACCATCCAGCAATGAGATAATCTGCTGGTGTGTTTGTGTGCACATTTTGCTCTGAAAATCCTGGGAGGGTCAAAGCTAAATTTAAAACTTGGTTGTAGTTTGTGTATCTACTTAGGTTGTCCTCTTTTATGCAATTTCTTATCTTATTTAAAAATTTCTTTTGTAGATTCTTTTTTTTTTTTTTTTTTTTTG
>NW_006797027.1:0-295 GCF_000442215.2 Lipotes vexillifer | reverse complement strand
CTAAGAATTTGTCCGTTTCTTCCAGGTTGTCCATTTTATTGGCATAGAGTTGCTTGTAGTAATTTCTCATAATCTTTTGTATTTCTGCAGTGTCAGCTGTTACTTCTGCTTTTGTATTTCTAATTCTATTGATTTGAGTCTTATCCCTTTTTTTCTTGATGAGTCTGGCTAATGGCTTATCAATTTTGTTTATCTTCTCAAAGAACCAGCTTTTAGTTTTATCGATCTTTGTTATTATTTCCTTCATTTCTTTTTCATTTATTTCTGATCTGATTTTTATGATTTCTTTCCTTCT
>NW_006797026.1:0-647 GCF_000442215.2 Lipotes vexillifer | reverse complement strand
GTTCCTGATCTTAGAGGAAATGGTTTCAGTTTTTCACCATTGAGAACGATGTTGCCTGTGGGTGTGTCACATATGGCCCTTCTTATGTGGAGGTAAGTTCCCTCTGTGTCTACTTTCTGAAGGGTTTTTATCATAAATTGGTGTTCAATTTTCTCAATAGCTTTTTCTGCATCTATTGAGATGATCATATGATTTTCTTCCTTCAATTTGTTAATATGGTGTATCATGTTGACGGATTTGCATATTTAGAGAATCCTTGCATTCCTGGGATAAATCCCACTTGACCATGGCGTGTGATCATTTTAATGTGCTGTTGGAATCTGTTTGCTAGTATTTTGTTGAGGATTTTTGCATCTACGTTCATCAGGGATATTGGCCTGCAGTTTTCTTTCTTTGTGTCGTCTCTGTCTGGTTTTGGTATCAGGGTGATGGTGGCCTTGCAGAATGAGTTTGGGAGTGTTCCTTCCTCTACTATATTTTGGAAGAGTTTGAGAAAGATAGGTGTTAGCTCGTCTCTACATGTTTGATAGAATTTGTTTGTGAAGCCTCTGGTCCTGGGCTGTTGTTGTTGGAATATTTTTAACTACAGTCTCAATTTCAGTGCTTGTGATTGGTCTGTTTATATTTCCTATTTCTTCCTGGTTCAG
>NW_006797025.1:0-201 GCF_000442215.2 Lipotes vexillifer | reverse complement strand
TGTATTGCTATAAACTTCCCTCTTAGAACTGCTTTTGCTGTATCCCATAGGTTTTGGGTCGTTTTGTCTCCAATGTCGTTTGTTTCTAGGTAGTTCTTAATTTCCTCTTTGATTTCTTCAGTGATCACTTCATTATTGAGTAGTGTATTGTTTAGCCTCCATATGTTTGTATTTTTTACAGATCTTTTCCTGTAATTGATA
>NW_006797024.1:166731-183151 GCF_000442215.2 Lipotes vexillifer | reverse complement strand
CTTCCTGGACCAGGGCTTGAACCCGTGTCCCCTGCATTGGCAGGCAGATTCTTAACCACTGTGGCACTAGGGAAGTCCTAGACAGCTTCATATTCTACAGACTGTGAAGCTCTAAATGTAGTTAATAACATCTCTTCTGGACTTCCCTGGTGGGAAGAGCCAGGCAAAGCAAGATGATAGGCCAAAGGAAACCCAGAAGAAATGCCCCATATAAGTGATTCAAACTACCACGAGGGCGCATCTCTCTCTCTGAGTCCACCCATGTGTCTATCTACACTTACTCTTTTTTCTCCTAATAAACACTTCACTTGTTTCACTACTTTCCGTCTCTATGTGGAAATTCATTTCTACAAAGCCATGGGCCAGGGTCTTTTCACTGGCCACTGGCCTTCATGGTCTAGTGGCTAAGATTCGGTGCTCTCACTGCTGTGACCTGACTTCAAACTCTGGCCAGGGAACTGAAATCCTGCTTCAAGCTGCTTCAGGCTGAGGCCACCTGAGATCAACTCCTGCTCAAAAACTCTGTCCAGGGAGGACCATGGGACTGGGCATCAGGTGGGCCAGAAACTGTTGCGAAGACAGACAAAGACATTGCTGTGTCTGAGCTGCCTTCAGACACCTGAGAATAGCCTAGGGAGATGAGGGACTCTCTTTTCAGCTGTTCCTTTTTGTTACAAGGTCTTACAGGTATGATGCATCACTCCCAGGCTCCCATGGCTGTGGTACCTTTCTTTCCTGTGATACATGCCCCATGGTATCATAGCTTCTGTCTGCATGTCTGTCTTTCTAGATGAACAGTAAATTCTTGTCCTTCAACCCCTAACATAGGGTAGCGAGTGCCTGATTTAGCTTTCAAGCTCAGTAAATGTTCCTGGGAAGGAAGAGAGAGAGGAAGAGAGGGAGGGAATAATCTCTCTTAGCACAATGCCCAGTGCGTGGAAATGCTAAATAAGTGATGGCTGAATTAAAAAGAAGGTGCAGCCTCTGTGAAGTACAGGGAGCAGCCTCCCTGTGTGACCCATCCAGGCTCACATTAGCCCTGTAGTGTAGTGAGGCTGTGGAGAGTGGGGAAGGGGCCAGAGGCCTGAGCTCCTGTCCTAGATTTGTTCTTTGAAGTTATGAAACTGAGCCCCCTAAAACTGAGTTTCTCTGCCAAGTTTATGACTAAGCTCTCTATCCAAAACTTTACTCCCTTTCTTGTTCTGTACTTGTTCACCTCAAGATTAAGGAGTAGCAAAGAAAAGGGGGGATTGAAACAGAGCAAGACCCTGCAAGGCCCTCCTGGGTACAAAAGCCTTTCCATTTTCCCCATTTCTTGTTTGTAGGAAAAAGGCTTCAGCCTCCCAGACCTTCCCTGAGTTCCAAAAGGCAGATTCAAATAGTTACTAATTAGAAGTGAGGGAATGCAGAAAGAAAGGAAAAGCAGTCAAGAAACAATAGTGCAGAGTCCTAGTTCCTCCTTAAGGGATAAACCTAATAATCTGATACATATCTTTGAGTTCTTCTATAGGAACTAAGGACCTATCCAGGTGGAGGATGGTGACTTCAGGCTGAGCACAATCACGTAGACCCCAGACTGGTTGGAACCAGAAGGCTGATGGTTGAGATTCCTGAAATACCATCCTGTTACCTCACCACCAACCATCAGAAGAAAGTCACACACCCCATAGCCCTCTCCAACAAAATTTGCCTTTAAAAACTCTTCCTCGAAGACCATCAGGGAGTTAGGGTCTTTTGAGCACGAACTGCCCATTCTCCTTGTTTGGCCCTTAAAATAAACTTTCTCTGCTCCAAACTCCAACATTTCGATTTGTTTGGCCTCACTGTACATCAGACACATGAACTTAGGTTCAACAAAAGTTATGTTGAGGCAGGAGATAGATGGGCCCTCAGGGAAAACAGTTTGAGTTCATTCCCTGTGGACCATACTCCAGATGGGAATAACAGGACAATTGAGAGAGGAGACTGGGCCCTGCCCAGATAGAAGATAAGAGACCACATATTTTATTCTCAAAGTCAGGAGACCTCTCCGCCTACACATGCGTAGACCTCCAAGTGGCCAAATCTACCCATACGCCTCTTTGGTTGAATCCATCTTGGCTAAGAGATGTGCACGCACACATGGAAAGATCCTGAGATATACCAAATATGGACTCTGAACTAGGCAAATCAAAATGATTGGCCAAAGGAAACATGGAAGAAATGCCCCATAAAAGTAATTAAACCTGCCACTTCGTGACTCTGTCTCTGAGCCTGCCCATGTGTCTATCCACACATACTCTACTTCTTTTTCCCCTAATAAATACTTAACTTGTTTCACTACTTTCTGTCTTTGTGGGAATTCTTTTTTCTGCAAAGCCATAGGGCCAGGGCCTTGTCACTGACCACTAGTCTAGTGGCTAGGATTCGGTGCTCTCCTGGCTCAATCCCTGGACGGGAACCAAAACTCTACTTCAAGCCACTGCAGGCTGAGGCCACGCAAGATCAAGGTAACCTTGGATAAATCAGCTTGCCTCATTAGGCCTCTTGTATAAAGCAATAGTTGTTTTTGTCTTTGATTTTACCAAGAAAGTCCTTAGATTTTTTTTTTCTGTTGCGGATTCTTTAACATTTGAATGAAAGCTATGACTTCTACCTAGAAGCTCACACATCCTTCTTCTATCAGTAAGTAATCAAGGGATAAGCAATGCAAGAGAGATCAATTTAGCCTTCAAGCAGATTACGTTTGTCTAACTCTTGAGCTCAGCCTAACATACAAGCCCTCCATGTGAAACTGAGGAAGACCCTGTGGGGCCGTCCTGGGCACAAAAGCCTTTCTGTGTCCCCCTTTTTCTTATTTGCAAAAAAAAGAAAAGAGTCTTTTGCCTCTTAGACCTTCCTGAATACAAAGAGCAGATTCAGACAGCTGCTAATCAGGGAAGTAAGGGAATGCAGAAACAAAGGAACAATCAAGAAACTATAGTCCAGGATTCTGATTCCTCCTCAAGGAATACACATGACAATATCTTTGAGTTCTTCTGCAGGAACTAAGAACGCACACAGGTGGAGGATCATAACTTCAGGATGAGCACAAGGTTCCTGGAATACCACCCTGTTACCTCACCACCAACCAATCTGAGGAAAGTCACACACCCTGCAGTCCTCACCCCAAATTTTGCCTATAAAAACTTCTCCCCCAACACCATCAGGGAGTTCTGTTTTTCTGAGCACGAGTTACCCATTCTCCTTGCTTGGCCCTGCAATAAACCTTTCTCTGATCCAAGCTCCATTTTGGTTCGTTTGGTCTCACTGTGTGTTGAGCACACAAACTTAGGTTCAGTAACACATAGTCTTCCTGATGAGCTGTCCATCTCATTTCTGTTAAAAAAAAAAAAATCACAAGCCCCAAATGGAGTCCTTTGCTCCCAAGACTGCAAACCAAGACTTAATTACAGTTTCACATTCTCTCAGGAATGTGACCTTTAAACAGAAATTTCCTGATCAACACTAGTGTGGTAATCTGCATGATAAAGACCCCTGCTGTTCCCTTCCCCCAAAATTTGATGGCCTGGCCTGAAACAATCCTTTCTTTTCTTTTGCTAATAGCTTCCTTGCCCCACCCTCCTTCTGCCTATAAAAACCTTCCATTTTGTACATCCCCACAGAGAGCCCTTTTATTTACTAGAAGGGTTGCTGTCAGATTCATGAGCCATTGAATAAAGCCAATTAGATCATCAGATTTACTTGGTTGAATTTTTGTTTTTTTGTTTTTTGCGGTACGCGGGCCTCTCACTGCTGCGGCCTCTCCCCTTGCGAAGCACAGGCTCCGGACGCTCAGGCTCAGTGGCCATGGCTCACGGGCCCAGCCGCTCCGCAGCATGTGAGATCTTCCCGGACCGGGGCACGAACCCACGTCCCCTGCATCGGCAGGCGGACTCTCAACCACTGCACCACCAGGGAAGCCCTGAATTTTGTTTTTTAACATTTCTCAAGGCCACCCTCCATGCCCAAATTTCATGTATCAAAACTAACCCCTGCTCTTTGTTGAACAATTGTCATTTATTTATACTAGTTTTCCTTTGCTTGTACTGGTCTGTTTTTCTGAAATGCCCTTCTCTGATTTTCACACACCAACAAATTAACTCTTCACAATGATGTCCCAAAATCTTGTACAAAAATGCAAGGGCAATGAAAATATATCAGTTTAGGGCTGGCAGAGAGCTGAAGGGAAATAAACTGGTTTGCTCTGGATTGGGGTTGTGTGTCTTTTGTGTTTTTCTTAATTGCTCATTGACTTGACTGCCCCCACTAGTCTGTAAAGACAGATTCTTTCCTGTCTACCACTCTGTTCCATGCTTATCACAGAGCCCAGCTCATAGTGGGCCCTCCCAAGATGTGCCAAATGAATTTTCAAGAACCAGTTCATGAAGCCTTATCTAGACTCTATCCCTGGGCAGGTTGTTGGATGTCTCCCTTCTGTGACTGCAAAGTAATTGCTTGAGAAAAAAAAAAAAATCAACTCACACTCCCTCTCTAGTACTGAACTATGAGATTTTTTGAAAGTAGAAAAATGCATCTGTGAGCTTTTTGAAGGTAGGAGATATATCTTGGTGTGCTTGATATCTTATATTGTGCCACACAAATTATAGGTGGTCAATTTCTATATGTACTGAACTGTTCAAGACAATATTCATTCATTCTTTGCCTATAAATCTACCTTTCCAACCAAATTTTAATATCCTTGAGAGTACACATATCTTGTATCAAGTATATTAATATGCGTAGGGTGGGAAGTCCAACATAAATCAATAAATGCTGTAGTTACGGAGCTACTTGGGTAAGTACTCTCTAAGGAAGAACTTAGTTATGACTCCTATCCGAAAGGATCAATAAGACTGACAAAAACAATCAATTGGATAAACAAAAACATAAAAACAGAGGAGAAGGGCTTTCCTGGTGGTGCAGTTGTTGAGAGTCCGCCTGCCGATGCAGGGGACACGGGTTCGTGCCCTGGTCCGGGAAGATACTGCATGTCGTGGAGCGGCTTGGCCCGTGAGCCATGGCCACTGAGCTTATGCGTCCGGAGCCTGTGCTCTGCAACGGGAGAGGTCACAACAGTGAGAGGTCCGCATACCGCAAAAAAAAAAAAAAACAGGAGAGAAAGACGCATGAGTAAAATGAAGCTCAGGGAGCTAGAAATATAAGGTTGCCTAGAAACAGGCAGTGGGTGGATGAGGAAATAAAACAGCTTAGCATTCCATTCACTTTTTAAAGCTAAAAATGCATTACATTTCTGAACCAGTCAGAAGCTCCTGAGCATCCTCCTCAGCTCTTCTCATCCTATCCCCGCCATCTCTTCTCCTCTGGGAAGAAAGCAGTGGTGGTAAAAGAAGAAATGGAAAAGACAATGGCTTCTTCCTTAAAACCTCAACAGTTTTGAAAATGACTGTCAGTCTGAGAAATAAGGAAATTCTATCAGAAACCCCCAAGGTCAGATCGGGCCTGCATTGCTGAGGCAGAACTCACAGGGCAAGCCTTAACCCCAAAGGTACACAGATTTCAACTCACTGATATAGAGCCACAGCAGTGTCCAGGCTACGACCGCTAAGATGAACAAAAATACTGTGAAGAGAATGATTTTGGTTTGGACATTCCAAAATGGAGCTTTCTTCTTGAGTTGCTTCTTGGGTTTGGGTTTGTTGACGGGTTTTCTCGGTGGTCGTCTCCCTGGCAGCTTCCCTTGGACACTGACCACCTGAACTGAGATATTGGATATCTTCAAAAGAATGAAAGATGTGTTAACAGTTAGAAGTAGTCTAGAGCTTAAATGCAACCACCTAGTCAGGAGAATCTTAGTGCTAAAAGGCCTAAATAAGTCAAATTATTTACCTAAGCATTGACTTGCATTGAATCACACAGTTAAGATCAATCAGAAAAAAACAGGCAGTCTATGAACTCTAGTGAAATGGTTCCCAGGTCCTCAACTGGTCCCCTCAACTCTCCAACTCTGCTAAACTGACACTGTAGAGGATAGGCCTGAATTTTATGGAGTGTAGGCTAGAGGACCTGAAGGTCAGACAGGATTCTATGGGGGTTGATTCATATGTCCACCACTTGGGATATGTGTGTTTGTACGATATAGCTTTTCTCCCACAGTCAGTGTCTTCTGGGCTGAGACAGATTGAAAGTAAGAATAGAAGTGAGTTCCTCAGAGAAACTAATTGATTTCTTAATTATGGCTTCGTGACCTGGTGGTAATGATATCGAGCAGGACCCTGTGGGACTCCTGGGCACAAAAGCCTTTCTGTGTCCCCTATTTCTTGGTTACAGGAAATAGGCTTCATTCAGCCTCCATGACCTTCCCTGAGTTCCAACAAGCTGGTTCAAACAGTTGCTAATTAGGGAAGGGAGGGGATGCAGAGACAAGGGAGGAAAAGTCAAAAGAAACAATAGTGCAGCCTTGGGGCAGGGTCCTGGTTCCCCATCAAGGGATATATATATAACAGTATCTGTGAGCTGTTTTTCAGATACTGAAACCCCCATCAGGTAGGAGAAATTAACAGTATGCTGCCCACAAACACATAGACCCCAGATGGGTTGGAACCAGAAGTTACCTCACCACCAACCAGTCAGAAGATTGTCCATGAGCTGATCATGCCCTCTTTGAACCATTACTATAAAACTCCTCACTACCCGCTCCAGGTTGAAACACAGTTTTGAGGGCATGAGCCCGCTGTGGCCCCCTTTGCCTGGCAAAGCAATAAAGCTATTCTTTTCTACTTCACCCAAAACTCTGTCTCCAAAAATTAATTCAGTGTCGGGGTACAGAGGCCAGATTCAGCTTCAGTAGGAAGAAAAATTTGAGGATGATGTTCTCGTTTGTGTAGGGATGCAGGACAAGGATCAAACTGATTGTTTTACCATTGCCTCACAAGCATGCACTTCGAAGCCAGCACTGAACTGGTCAGTGACTCAAGTTTTCAATACAAATGAAAGAATGATTAAAAAATAAAGAATGAAATAGGGGACTCATGTTAGATTAGAAAATTACCGGGTTTAGTGCAAGGTGTTATGTGCAACAGGAAAAAATACATTATTTAACTATTTCCCCTCCTCTTTTTTTCCTCTATCCTCTGTCATTTGATGCTGTGAATTCTTTAATAATGTAAGTGAGAGTTTAACTTCTTTGAAGGAGAGATTTATACATGTCAGGGTAACTAAACTTCAGTGACAAAATAACTTTTAAACACACATTCTTTTAAAGGCAAGAATATGGAGCACCAGTTCCAAAGAAATAATCTTTCGAGCTCTCCTCTAAGAATGCTCTCATTCTCTCTTACTCTCTCTCTCACTGTTCCCTACAAAGTACATGTCTTCCAGTCCTTAATCCTACCAATTAATGGGATAATATGTGGCCAAGAACATTCTAAATTATTCATGGCTCCCTCATTCTTTTTGCCAAACACTCCTGTCAAACCCTGGAGTGAAATGTAGCTTATATGCCTCCTGTTGAAACTGAACTAGACCAGATCTCATCTAATGTGATGTCCTGCAGGACTGAGGATGGTGTTTCTAAAGAGAAAAATATTCTGTTGTTGGATGACTTGACTATGGTGTCAGGCTACTTTCAAATAATCCCCCCAAGAAGTAAAAAAGGAAAACACACAGAAATGCTAGCCCATGTAGAACTGACAAGGTCAAGGTTTGGTCTTTAAGTGTGGGAACACATTATAGGCAGTCTCAGTTAGCCCTGATTAAATTTTAAAGTGGAATTTGTGTAGAGATCAGTACCATTTCCCTGGAGTTTTAGAAAAACAGCTGCAAATCAATTGCCAAGTACAGCACTTTAAAACAAGCTCAAATTTGTAAAATCCATTAAGTTCCAAAGGAAAGCTAAGTATTTTATTATTGTTTCCTTTATTTTTGTAAAGTAACTCAGTCTCATTTTACTAAAAGGGTCAGCAATAAATGGCATTCGAGTAACAGAGAAGGCTTCTCTCAATGTACTTACATTCACATCAGCAGGTTTGGATGAAACATCACTGTTTTCTTTCTCCATTTTTAGTTGTTCTGCAGGTGAACATCCAGAGGTACCTCCAAGCCAGTTTTCAGCCCCTTACATTCCCGCTTGAGAAGAATTGGTTGCCACATTCAAGCTAGCTTTCCGAGGAAAGGAATCAATTTACCTCCACCGGCTCCAGTTCAGAAACTGAAGCTGCCTCATTACTATATAGTGAATGTTAAAGGGACCTAGCAGAGAGCCTTGCAAACCCAAACTAAAGGTTTTTTAATGTTACCCTAATATGAGTCAGGCCTCTCAGAGCCCAGCCTCAAGGCAATGTTGCCTCACAAGGAAACAGTCCAACAACCCTCAAATATTTACAAGTCACTTATATTTTTGTCTGCATCTACTAAAGTATATTACGAGATCTAATGTTTAACCCTCAGCATTGCTTCTTAGAAATCCCCATACTGCTCAGGGGAGGGTAAAATGGGTGAAGGGGGTGAACTGTATGGTGATGGATGGTGATTAGACTTAGGGTGATGATCACATTGTAGTGTATATAAATATCAGTTTATAATGTTGTACACCTGAAATTATATAATGTTTCATTCCAATTTTACCTCAATAAGAAAAAAAGAGGAGAGCGCCGTGTGTTCTCCCGGGACCTGCAGGCTAATAAGCCAATTTCTTCTCATGACAATGACAAGCAAAATAGGACAAGCTCAACTGCACAAATACCTTTCAAGCCTCAGCTGCTAATATGCCACTGGCCAAGGCCAAAGGCAAGAAGACAGAATGAAAGTATCAACTCTGGAGTTGAACAAATGGAATTTCATGTTTTAGTTTTCAACCACTTACAAGCTTCAGTTTCCTGTTCCTGAGTTCCCTCCACAGTAACCTACTTGCATGGCACAAAAATATCAGAGTTTTGTGGAAACAAGAGAAACTCTGTATAAAATGTGCATGCTGTAAGCTGATGATCTACCAACATGGCAACATTTTTATGAACTTAATGGACCATAAGTAGAGACCTACATATGGTTTGGCATGGATCATTGAGAGGTAGGTTTTTCTTTTTTTTATCTCTCTCAGCTTTAACAAGAATGCCTTAGATCCTGATTCTTCTTGCATAATTTTTGAAGTCTCCCAGAGGCTGTTTATGATTGGAGGACCCATATTAAGAAATGGATGGATACACTCGCAGGTCACAAGAATTCTGCTCTTGAAATAACATGCCATTCTTTCAGCATATGTCTGAAGAATCAGTGAACCTGGCCACATTTTTAATGTTCCAATGATCCTAAATTAATTTTCTACCATGCCAGGCTAAGATAAAACCAATACATATTTCATATAACTTTGTGTATTTTAAGGGAATTTTCATGCATGTGCTTTTAATTCATTTACATTTATATCACCAAATTTTAGTTTTATGAGTGTTTTGATATACAACCAACTTTAGCTGCCTTCCCATAAGGTATGTTTCAGTACTTTTCCCTTTTAACAACAGGAGGACTTGTTTTGCCAAAGGCAAATAAACTCAAATATGCAAAGGTTTAGATGTGATCTGTAAGTCCAAGCTCATGTGATTTGCATATCTAGAATTACCTCCCTTCCCTAGTACCCACATAACTAAAATAACCAGATTCTCAAGATTATCCTGCCAGATGCTAAACAAACAAAGGGCTTTGGCAATAACCATTGAGTAAAAACTCCAGAAGAAAAATGTGGAATTCTTCAAAAGTACTGAGAAAGGCTTGGCTGAAAACGAAATTTCCCTCCTGTGTTTAATAGGTCTGAGCCTGATGACTCCCAGGCAAATTATGAAAGCTAACATCATCTTATCTGAAATGTCAAAAAATTATCATTAAAGATAAATATCAGCTAATTCTAGTTTTCCCCAGTATCTGAGAATGGGATCTTCCTGGGAACTATTTGATTTATGTGCTTATTTAGTGTTATCCTGCTCTGTTTCTTTGAAGTGGACAATTTCTTTCATTTATTGCCTATTGATTAAAGTAGAATACTTTATTTTTTAATTAAAAAAATTTTTTTGCAGCTAAAGAGTTTGTAAGCCAAGGGACCTGTAGGTTTATGCCCAAGAGATGTGGGGAGGGAAGTTAACTGGTACTACATCTAAAAGTATAAAATATCAACTTGTTCTGGCTATAATATTCAAAGGAAATATATGTATATATGCACATTTAACAATGACATCATGTTGTGGGGAGATGTAATTATCCAGGCTCTCCATTTTTTGTTTGTTTGTTTGTTTCCATTTTTTTCTGTGAAACAATTTTTTAAATTTTTAAAAATTAAAAAAAAATTTATTGATGTATAGTTGCTGAATACTTTATTTTTTTGAGTTTAAAAAATTCATTCTATAAAATTCAAGAGAAATTCCACAAATCTGTTAGTGCCTCCTGGGATTTAATCAAGAAATCTAAGTTTATCTTCTTCATTACATTTGTGGTTTCATTCACTTTAATCTTAACACTTTTGGTCTGCTTCTCTATAGTA
The DNA here is from genome assembly GCF_000442215.2 of Lipotes vexillifer. NCBI lineage: Eukaryota > Metazoa > Chordata > Mammalia > Artiodactyla > Lipotidae > Lipotes > Lipotes vexillifer. The sequence continues at coordinate 172,647 of NW_006797024.1, read as the reverse complement.
AAAAAATTCAGAAATAATTGAGCATGAGAGCGTATGGAAAAATAACTGGATGTTTCAGTTTTGGAAAAGAGAAAAAAAGAATTGAATGAGTTCCTTTGCCAAAGTTTTATTGCCAAATGTTATTTAAAATGATGTATAAGGAACTGGGGGAAATCTTTAGTGATGACCGGGGGAAATCTTAGTGATAATAAAAATGTAGAGGTAAAATGTAACTTTTCTTAATGGCCAACTACATGATGTAATATCCCCTATGGAAAGAATTTATTAAGCCCTTTGTATCTTATCAGTGATAACAAAGATCTCATGTTTGAAAAGACATGCATCGCTTCTGTGTAAGTAAGTGCATAATGCCTGGGTCTCTGAAGTGCTGTGAAGCATTTGTAAGACAGAGAATTTGGGAATATATCACTGTTTATAGATCTGAGTTATCCAGCACATAATAATCTAAGAATCTATAAGCCCTCTGTACTAGACTGTTTTCTGAAGGCATTGGCTGTACACAGGGAGCAGAGGATAAAACACAGCAGAAGCCAAAGAGGGAACATTAATTCCTCCCTCCCTCCCTTTCTGCCATAATCCCACACCTGCAAATTAATAACAGCTAATATGTGTTAAGTACCTTCTATGTGCCAGGTAGTCTTCAAACACTTTATAAATGTGTCTTTGCTGTTTTCTGATGTCACACATGGTTGAATCAGAGTGGTACTCATGACAGCTATATTTAAAAATGTGTGTATAGATCTGTGTGTAGAGACACCTATAGGTAAGCACCAAAAAGTAGTAGGTATCTATATGCGTGTATACATATATATGCATACCTGCATGTACATGGGTGTATACACACACATACTCATTGTTTAGACTGGCTGGTAAAAGGAGATAATAATGTAAAAAATGCATGAAGTAATTTGAAAGGATCTCTATGCAATGACATTCCAAGATTTACAGTTTAGGTCCATAATGAAGGGAGAGTGAATGAAACACATTTCGCCATCTACCCTCTCCTTCCATCCCCCGGAAATTAGTCTATTCTCCTTTCCTCCCTGTCCCCTATCCTGCATATCCCCACCTTCTCCTATAAGCTTATCTATATAGTTAGGAACTGAAGATGCTAACCTAAAAACCACCACTTTTTTTCTGTACATCAGAGACAGATGAGGACGTTCCCAATATATGGAGCCTCCAAGTATCATTATCTCCTTTGCGTCTCCACACTTACCTTTAGCTTTTTGAAGACTTTTAGAATCCATTTTACCTTCTGTTACAACAGCACAGTTCCTTTAATTCCTGAGATTCTCTGTTGAACTGTTTTAAAGACAGCTGCAAACCTAGTCATTCTCTCAGCTCAATTATAGCTCCCTAGGTCTTTGTATTCGTGTCAGATCATTCTTAAAACACGCATGCATTTGAAATGATGTTTAGTTGTTATTGGTATCATTTCCACTTCAAAAAAAGAATTTGAGCCATCTTATCATTGCTGTTAATTGCTGAGCATCAGCACAGGTCTGTGTAAAGAGAATTCTTAATTTTAATGTCAAAGAGAGAAGGGGGGAAATGGGACAGGCTACTTGAAAGAAGCAGCAGATGGAAAAGATCAAGATTTGTGGGACTAACACTAGCCATTGATTGATTCTGTGTGCTTGGGAAAGTGATTTGTCTTCCTTATGTGACAAAATTTTCTCATACTAAAATAGGAATAAAGGCGCAAATAATTTGATATGGCCGCTAACACTTAACCAGGTTAGTTATCTTGAAAACTAAAGTTATGCAAGGCATTAAAGGTTAATAAGGAGGGGGTGATTTAAAATGTAGGCATCCATTTTATTCATGCTCTATAGCTCTGAAGTCTCAAGTGAAAGTAGCCTGCTATGAAACTCCCCCATATCCTGGAGAGCTGTGTCAGGTTACTACGTACATGTATCAGCCCCTCTCACACTGTCTTCCATCTGTGAGCCAAATTAATGTAGTTTCTGTAAAACTCAGATGTAGATACTCTCTTCACTTCATTCAATGTGGGTATCTACTGTATGGGAGGTAAAAGTAGAGGAGGTTGGCCTTAGAGCTTTTCCAGTCAGGAAATCATAAACTGTACATCTTCCTACCAAGTACACCAAAATGATGATGGGGGCCAGGCTCATTCGAAGACCATGAAACAGGACCAATCTCTCTTCCAAACTTGCTTTCCTGTTTTACTGAATTAATGCACCCACAATTCTGTATGAATTGAAAATGAGTTTGTCATACCCCAATCATTTCTTTTAATCACACATTTTTGTGGATGGGGGAAAAAATGGGAGTGGGAATAAGACTGAGAAATTTAAATCCACTCATTTCTCTTAATGTGCCTGAAGAGATAGGCAGTCTACCTATGTGGAGAGGATCCAGAAAGCTTCATCCAGATTACTGTCTGGAAGAAGACATGTGCATAAAGAAGGACTCTGGAGAAGAACATCTGGGGCTTGTACTTGAGGAAACTCTTAAGACCTGGAAACACTAGTTTTTCAAGCAATGATCCTTAAATGACCACTAAGATAACTGAGATGCTGTTGAGCCCCAAAGGAATTGTCAGCATACTTTTCCCTCTTCATCAAATACCTAAATTCAAGTTATCATAAATTGCTATGTTATAATCACTTAGAGATGCATATACATTGATACTGTATAGGTGTACTGCAAATAGTATCACACTAAATACTGTCATAGCATTCAACAAAGCAGTGCAAGTGCTTTATAAACACACATGTAGATGGACAGAACTCCTTGTTAAAGGAAGAGTAGTCAGCACACCTTGAAACACATATACCAAGGTTATCAATTCATGACTTGTCTATCACAGCTGTGGTCCAATCAGGAGCCAGAAGCTAGACAGCAATGGCCCAGGAAGCCTGTCCTAGATTTTAGTGATATAAGGGTTCCCTCCATCAATGCACAGTTTTGAAATTTAAAAAGCTTGCCATTGACGAGTCTGAATCTCCATGCTAGGCTTTGACTGGCTAAAGTCCCACACTCTCTGACACCCCAATATCTGTGTTATGCCAAAGATTTCCGATGCGTCATGCCTTCTATAGTAAATATTTTACTCTATCAAATATTTGAGGTCTCCCAAAGCAATCTATAGATTCAATGCAATCCCTATCAAACTACCACTGGCATTTTTCACAGAACTAGAACAAAAAATTTCACCATTTGTATGGAAACACAAAAGACCCCGAATAGACAAAGCAATCTTGAGAACCTAAAATGGAGCTGGAGGAATCAGGCTGCCTGACTTCAGACTATACTACAAAGCTACAGTAATCAAGACAGTATGGTACTGGCACAAGAACAGAAAGATAGATCAATGGAATAGGATAGAAAGCCCAGAGATAAACCCATGCACATATGGTCACCTTATCTTTAATAAAGGTGGCAGGAATATACAGTGGAGAAAGGACACCCTCTTCAATAAGTGGTGCTGGGAAAATTGGACAGGTACATGTAAAAGTATGAGATTAGATCACTCCCTAACACCATACACAAAAATAAGCTCAAAATGGATTAAAGACCTAAATGTAAGGCCAGAAACTATCAAACTCTTAGAGGAAAACATAGGCAGAACACTCTATGACATAAATCACAGCAAGATCCTTCTTGACCCATCTCCTAGAGTAATGGAGATAAAAACAAAAATAAACAAATGGGACCTAATGAAACTTCAAAGCTTTTGCACAGCAAAGGAAACCATAAACAAGACCAAAAGACAGCCCTCAGAATGGGAGAAAATATTTGCAAATGAATCAACTGACAAAGGATTAATCTCTAAAATTTACAGGCAGCTCATGCAGCTCAATAACAAAAAAATAAACAACCCAATCCAAAAATGGGCAGAAGACCTAAATAGACATTTCTCCAAAGAAGATATACAGACTGCCAACAAACACATGAAAGAATGCTCAACATCATTAATCATTAGAGAAATGCAAATCAAAACTACAATGAGATATCATCTCACACCAGTCAGAATGGCCATCATCAAAAAATCTAGAAACAATAAATGCTGGAGAGGGTGTGGAGAAAAGGGAACACTCTTGCACTGCTGGTGGGAATGTGAATTGGTTCAGCCACTATGGAGAACAGTATGGAGGTTCCTTAAAAAACTACAAATAGAACTACCATATGACCCAGCAATCCCACTACTAGGTATATACCCTGAGGAAACCAGAATTCAGAAAGAGTCATGTACCAAAATGTTCATTGCAGCTCTATTTACAATAGCCCGGAGATGGAAACAACCTAAGTGCCCGTCGTCGGATGAATGGATAAAGAAGATGTGGCACATATATACAATGGAATATTACTCAGCCATAAAAAGAAACGAAATTGAGCTATTTGTAATGAGGTGGATAGATCTAGAGTCTGTCATACAGAGTGAAGTAAGTCAGAAAGAGAAGGACAAATACCGTATGCTAACACATATATATGGAATTTAAGAAAAAAAAATGTTATGAAGAACCTAGGGGTAAAACAGGAATAAAGACAGAGACCTACTGGAGAACAGACTTGAGGATATGGGGAGGGGGAAGGGTGAGGTGTGTTAGGGCGAGAGAGAGACATGGACATATATATACTAACAAACGTAAGGTAGATAGCCAGTGGGAAGCAGCCACATGGCACAGGGAAACCAGCTCGGTTCTTTGTGGCTGTCTGGAGGGGTGGGATAGGGAGGGTGGGAGGGAGGGAGACAAAGAGGGAAGAGATATGGGAACATATATATATGTATAACTGACTCACTCTGTTATAAAGCAGAAACTAACACACCATTGTAAAGCAATTATACCCCAATAAAGATGTTAAAAAAAAAAAAAAAAGAAAAAAAGAAAAGAAATCCCCACACACACACCCATTTCTCTTGCTGGCATCTCAAGCCAACTCCAGAAGCCTCACTGTCCAATTCTGCTCTTAGCTTTCCAGCTACACTCTCTGAAAATCCCTATCCAAGAGGTTGGGGGTTTTTCCCCTTTTTTTCTCCCCCTTCTCTTGCAGTCCTCAGTAAACCCAGGCTCTTCCTGATGAAAATCTTTTCCCATCTCTCCCATTTGTCCCCATGTCGATCTGAATTAGGTTCAAGGGTAGGAAGCAGAGAGTAATCGTGAGATGCACCGTCAGGGTTTTCCTCAGCACACAGGTGGAACAAGGCTCACACATTGCACCCCTTGTCCCTGTGACACAGACATGCTTCCCTCTAGGCACTGAGAATCAATGGAAAGCTGATCAATTGCCCTTTAAAGGGGAAGCACTGCTCTGGTGATTTGGACACAAACTCTGCATCATTTAGGGAATGGTCATAAAGAAGCAAGTGAGAAAGTGCCTACTGAAAGTGGTGGAAAATTACTAGTTAAAGCCTCACAAACAAATTATGTCATGTTGTACAAATCTGCTTCCTGGCTTTGTTATTTATTAATAACAGTGATGAAATGACTAATCATGCTTTAGCTTTTATAATGATAAGATTGGGAAATTTTAAAATTTCTTTAATTGCCCATCCTTTTTGTATTATTTCCCTTATTTCTAGAATTACTCATTTCACCAATATAAGTAAAATAGATGTCTTGGGCAGTGGCACTGAAAAGACTTTCTTCTTGAGAGTCAAACTTTAGACAGGCTCCTCTGAGCCCTCTTTGTGATCGGGCCTCATTCTTGGGTCCTGACAGCATCTGCCTACGCAGTTGTAATAAGAATCTTGCTATCAGCTTAGTGAGAACCCCCCCTACCTTGATATCTGATCAAGTTCTTCATCCTCCATTCTTGACGTATAAATCCTTGGCCTGCCTTTAGCAAGAATCCATCTACCCTTGGTGTTTCCTCTTAGTAATCTCCCATCCACAGACCCCCTCACTCTGTTCATTTGCCATAAATGACCAGCTGTCTTTACTGTAT
>NW_006797024.1:164622-166721 GCF_000442215.2 Lipotes vexillifer | reverse complement strand
ATTGAGCTAAGTTTTATTCTGAAGCCTCTTTCCCCTATTACACTAGTACTGAACAAAATCTGTCTTTACAGATTTTCACTAGTGTGCATCTGTTTCTCTTTGACACAAGAATGGGAAAGGGGCAGCAAATCATAGGAGGCTGAACTACATATACAGAATTTTAAAACAATCATAAAACCAACTACAGGCTAATTTTTTTTAATCTCCATTTGTCAGCAATTCTAAATAATTTCAGTGATAAAATACTCTTCTCTGAAAAAAATCTTTGGTATAAGTTCTAAACAATTGCTTCCATTACAACTGAGCTTTTGTTTGTTTGTTTGTTTGTTTGTTTATGGTACGCGGGCCTCTCACTGCTGTGGCCTCTCCCGTTGCGGAGCACAGGTTCCGGACGCGCAGGCTCAGCGGCCATGTCTCACGGGCCCAGCCGCTCCGTGGCATGCGGGATCCTTCCAGACCGGGGCATGCCCCTGCATGGGCAGGCGGGCTCTCAACCACTGTGCCACCAGGGAAGCCCCACAACTGAGTTTTAATAATATATACATAAGCTTCAAAATGAGCACAGTTTTATAACTCATTGTTTAATAAATGAGAAATATTATATAGAAGTTAATTTGAAAAACTCCCGTTTGTACAGTTGGTCTCAAGCACAAGAAGACTCTATGACACATGCTCATTTTGAGAGTAAGTTTCTAACGGTTTGGAATCATTTAAGTTTACTTGGAGTAGAATCCTTGTCTCCTGTGGTACTGCATATTCCTGCACTTAAACAGAATATTCAACATAAGCAATAATAGTACAATGATTGTAAAGATGAAGAAACAGAATGGCAATTATTTCATATCTGTTACTCCAAGTGACCATTCAAAATTAATTAATATTTAAAGTGTAAAACAAGTATACAGACTGTGAACTGTAAGGTATAATATTTTATATATAATATTTTGTCTGTAATATTTATTTTTAACTATTTTTTCTAGCAAAATTATGCATACAAAGTCAAATAAAACTTTTTACTGTGTTTTGTTATTGTTTTTCACTTTATTCCATGATTATTACTGAAAATGTGTTCATTGTATCAACTCAAGGATTGTTTAAAAATGATCCCCTCCAGATGGATAGATATATGATAAAGTAAGTGTAGCAAATGTTAATGTAGAATCTAGGTGTGGATTTATGCATTTACACTACAGAATTTTTTCAAGTATATGTTTGAAATTTTTCTTGATAAAATGTTAGAGAGAAAATTATCATCTCCAGGAGTCAACTCTAGATAAGCCACTGGTTTTGAGAGGCAATAGCAAAGGCAGCTGGGCTACAGGAAAGTCTTGGTGAACGAGCTTGTATTCATCTCCTTTTGCTGGCATGGATGTTCTGGTGCAAAAATCCCTTCAATTCTCAGAACACATGGCCAAAGACAATCACAATGGCCGGATGTAAGCTAGTGCTTCCCATCAAAAAGATCTTGAAAGACAGTGAAGAGGTTTCTGTTCCTTTCTCAGGAACAAAGGTCCCTGTGCTGAGGGAGGGGAGGCAGGTGTCTGCCCACTGGCTGGTGAGCAAATAGTGTGCAGTGGCCTGGGTCAGAGGAGAAATATCTCGCCATTGGATTCGGCAGTGATCGCTGAGAGCACATAACCTAGCCAATACATCGATTCATCGCATGAAAGTATTTAAAATGCTTCAGCCTTCTGCCCAAAGATGAGCCCAGCATATCTGAAGGCCTGAAGGTAGGGCCAAGTCATCCATCTAATATGAGCAAGGTTCTGAGCCTCTGGCACAGAAGGTACTTAGCAAGGGGCGGTGGCGGGGGAGTGACACTTCCATCCTTGCCTAACCAGAGGAGACACCGGCTCTCCTGCAACAGATAAAGTTCTTTTCTGCTATTTAGGATCCACTTCTCTCTGTTATGACAAATAGCCATGTGCAAAGTTGCCACCTGATCACCACTCACCACCAAGCTCTCTGCAGAGGGGAGTGAATCCTGAGGAAACACAAGGTTGCACAGGAGCCTGGGAAGCCAGCCTGCCACTTAACACTATCACCCTTGGGGTCCTGTAATAAAGGGACACAACAGTGACCCTAGCTTCTCTTTTCCT
>NW_006797024.1:146673-164428 GCF_000442215.2 Lipotes vexillifer | reverse complement strand
CTGCTGACTCACAGGGAGTTGATCCTAATCTTTACATCATATCACATGGATTATTTTAAAAAATGAAATGACGTGGAGTGTCTTAGAGGGTCCCTAGATCTGGACTGTTGTAATATCCCCTTAACAGGTTTTCCTCATCTAGGCTTATCCTTCCCATGTACACATCACTACTAAATACATCTTCCTAAAATAACTCTCCAGTGTCACCTCCGTCCTTGACAATGGCAGCCCAGTCTCCTTTTGTTTAGCTCCCTAGCCTGACATTCAAGGTCTTCCTCAGTGTGGTACCAAGTTACCTTTCTGTATCCTCCCATCACATCTGTTAAACCTGCTTTGTCAAATCATGCAGTTTCAATCTATATTCATCCATTTGTTCACCTACCCTTCTGTTTACTCAATACGTATTGCATGCCTACTATGAGATGGACGCCAAATATTTTTTAACTGAATAAACTATATCTCTGCCCTTAAAAAGCTCTCAATAGAGGAGGCAGACAGGCAAACCAATGATTACAACATTATGTAATAAGTGCTATCAAAGAGGTGTCAACAAAATGCCACAGAATCATAGAGGAGGCTGATATTAGCAGCCCTCTCCTTTGACTCTTGTGCCCCCAGTCCACATTACCTTATTCAAATCCTAACCACTTTCAACAGCCTACTTTCCTGCCAGCTTTTCCACCCCAGACCACAGCACTCTCTTCTTCCCCCAACTCAAAGTCTTAATTGTACATATCAGTACTTGAGACTTAAATAAAGTTATAATAATCCATCAAACATTACTTTGCAGCATCTCTCATGTTGTCTTGTCAGTTATTTAGCTTGTCATCTGAATATTCTATCTCCAAGCTCCTTGACCTCATATTAACCAATTATATCTGCAATGACTCTATTTCCAAATAAGGTCACGTTCTGAGACAGTGGGCGTTTAAACTTCAGCTTGTTTTTGGAACAAATGACACAAGCCCATAACACCCTCAATTTCTGTAGGAGTGGGAGGGACTCTTGGAGGGTAGTCACTCTCAACAGAGTAAAGTTGCTTTTAATGGACAGTATTGCAAAAATTCTAAAGCCTGGTTATAGTCTGGGGCAGCTGCAGGTGGCATTCTAACCATATTATCTTGATGTTATCCTGAAACCTCACCATGCTCTTCTGACTCCTTTTCCCTCCCTGGTGAGGAGAGGGAAGGATGGTGCAGAATGACTGAGTCATGGTCCAGGAGGAGCCGTTAGTACATCATCCATGATCAGCCATATCAATACCAAGGGTTGAATGTTCAGACGAGATTGTCTTACATTAGACCTGTAATGGGACAATAAGGCTACTGCATCTTCTCTTTCTGGTTCAATGGGCACATTAAAAAGACCTCTTGGACATCCCTGGTGGTGCAGTGGTTAAGAATCCGCCTGCCAAAGCAGGGGACACGAGTTCGAGCCCTGGCCTGGGAAGACCCCACATGCTGCGGAGCAACTAAGCCTGTGTGCCATAACTACTGAGCCTGAGCTCTAGAGCCTGTGCTCTGTAATAAGAGAAGCCACCACAATGAGAAGCCCACACACCACAACGAAGAGTAGTCCCCACTGGCCACAACTAGAGAAAGCCCGCATGCAGCAACAAAGACACGATGTGGCCAAAAATAAATGAATAAATAAAATTCTATTAAATAAATAAACTGTGACCTTTCTCTCGGGTCACACAGATTGTATCTTTAAAAAAAAAAAAATAGACCTCTTTCCCCTTTTTAAGTGTGTAATATAAAGAGTACTCAATTTAGTAAAAACATGTGGTCAGGCTAAGGAGTACTTGAGTAAACTAATCCAGAAGTCATTCTACAACACATCCATTACCAGACAAACCTTAGAGGGTCAGATTGGCCCGAGTTGGTAAACAGCACTGTCACAGAGAGATATGAATATATAGAACTGGAAAAGTTCTGGCTCACTGTAGGTGCTGAATTAACTCAATGTTTGATGAAGGAATGAATCTGCTTCACTAAAAAGTACTGATTTTGGAAATTATGCAAAGGTCACTAGAATACAAAGGAACACTTTTTTAAAGTCAACTTTAGAAACCAGATGAGATTTAAGGTTCAAGATGGCAGAGTAGAAGGACATGTGCTCACTCCCTCTTGTGAGAGCACCGGAATCACAACTAATTGCTGAACAATCATCGACAGGAAGACAGTGGAACTCACCAAAAAAGATACCCCACATCCAAAGACAAAAGAGAAGCTGCAATGACACAGCAGGATGGGCACAATCACAGCAAAATCAAATCCCATAACTGCTGGGTGGGTGACTCACAAAATGGAGAACACTTATACCACAGAAGTCCACCCACTGGAGTGAAGGTTCTGAGCCCCATGTCAGGCTTCCCAACCTGGGGGTCTGGCAACAGGAGGAGGAATTCCTAGAAAATCAGACTTTGAAGCCTAGTGGGATTTGATTGCAGGGCTTTGACAGGACTGGGGGAAACAGAAACTCCACTCTTGGAGGACACACACAGAGTAGTGTGCCCATTGGGACCCAGGGGAAGGAGCAGTGACCCCATAGGAGACTGAGCCAGACCTACCTGCTAGTGTTGGAGGGTCTCCTGCAGAGGCGGGACAGAGGTGGCTGTGGCTCACCAGGGGGACAAGGACACTGGCAGCAGAAGTTCTGGGAAGTACTCCTTGGGGTGAGTCCCCCAGAGTCCGCCATTAGCCCCACCAAAGAGCCAGGTAGACTCCAGTGCTGGGGCGCTTCAGGCCAAACAACCAACAGGGAAGGAAACCAGCCCCACCCATCAGCAGACAAGGATTAAAATTTTACTGAGCTCTTCCCATCAGAGTAACACCCAACTCTACCCACCACCAGTCCCTCTGATCAGGAAGCTTGCACAAGTCTCTTAGATAGCCTCATCCACCAGAGGGCAGAAAGCAGAAGCAAGAAGAAATACAATTCTGAAGCCTGTGGAAGGAAATTCACAGAAAGATAGAAAGATAGACAAAATGAAAAGACAGAGGACTTTGTACCAGATGAAGGAACAAGATAAAACCCCAGTAAAACAACTAAATGGAGATAGGCAACCTTCCAGAAAAAGAATTCAGAAAAATGATAGTGAAGATGATCCAGGACCTCAGACAAAGAATGGAGGCAAAGATTGAGAAGATGCAAGAAATGTTTAACAAAGACCTAGAAGAATTAAAGAACAAACACCTAGAAGAATTAAAGAACAAACAAACAGAGATCAACAACACAATAACTGAAATGAAAAATACACTAGAAGGAATCAATAGCAGAATAAAAGAGGCAGAAGAACGGGTAAGTGACCTGAAAGACAGAATGGTGGAATTCACTGTCGTGGAACAGAATAAAGAAAAAAGAATGAAAAGAAATGAAGACAGCCTAAGAGACCTCTGGGACAACATTAAATGCAACAATATTCACATTATAGGGATCCCAGAAGGAAAAGAGAGAAAAAAAGGACCTGAGAAAATATTTGAAGAGACTATAGTCGAAAACATCCCTAACATGGGAAAGAAAATAGCCACCCAACTCCAGGGGTGCAGAGAGTCCCAGGCAGGAAAACTCAAGGATAAACATGCTGAGACACATAGTAATCAAATTGACAAAAATGAAAGACAAAGTATTGAAAACAACAAGGGAAAAATGACAAATAATATACAAGGGAACTCTCATAAGGTTAACAGCTGATTTTTCGGTAGAGACTCTACAAACCAGAAGGGAGTAGCACGGTATGTTTAAAGTAATGAAAGGGAAGAACCTACAACCAAGATTACTATACCCGGCAAGGACCTCATTCAGATTTGATGGAGAAATCAAAAGCTTTACAGACAAGCAAAACCTAAGGGAATTCAGCACCACCAAACCAACTCTACAAAAATATGCTAAAGCAACTTCTCTAAGTGGGAAGCATAAGAGAAGAAAATGACCTACAAAAACAAACCCATAACAGTTAAGAAAATGGTAATAGGAACATACATGTGGATAATTACCTTAAATGTGAATGGATTAAATGCTCCAACCAAAAGACACAGGCTCACTGAATGGATAAAAAAACAAGACCCATATATATGCTGTCTACAAGAGACCCACTTCAGACCTAGGGACACATACAGACTGAAAGTGAGAGGATGGAAAAAGATATTCTATGCAAATGGAAATCAAAAGAAAGCTGGAGTAGCAATACTCATATCAGATAAAAGAGACTTTAAAATAAAGAACGTTACAAGAGACAAGGAAGGACACTACATAATGATCAAGGGATCAATCCAAGAAGAAGATATAACAATTATAAATATATATGCACCCAACATAGGAGCACCTCAATACATAAGGCAACCGCTAACAGCTATAAAAGAAGAAATCAACAGTAACACAATAATAGTGGGGGACCGTAACACCTCACTTACACCAATGGACAGATCATCCAAACAGAAAATTAATAAGGAAACACAAGCTTTAAATAACACAATAGACCAGGTAGATTTAATTGATATTTATAGCACATTCCATCAAAAAACAGCAGATTACACTTTCTTCACAAGTGCACATGGAACATGCTCCAGGATAGATCACATCTTGGGTCACAAGTCAAGCCTTGGTAAATTTAAGAAAATTGATATCATATCAAACATCTTTTCCAACCACAATGCTATGAGTTTAGAAATCCATTACAGGAAAAAAAATGTAGAAGGCACAAAAACATGGAGGCTAAACAATACGTTACTAAAGGACCAAGAGATCACTGAAGACATCAAAGAGGAATTCAAAAAATACCTAGAGACAAATTACAATGAAAATAGGATAATCCAAAACCTATGGGCTGCAGCAAAAGCAGTTCTAAGAGGGAAGTTTATAGCTATACAAGCCTACCTCAAGAAACAAGAAAAATCTCAAATAAACAATCTCACCTTATACCTAAAGGAACTAGAGAAATAAGAAGAAACAAAACCCAAAGTTAGTAGAAGGAAAGAAATCATAAAGATCCGAGCAGAAATGAATGGAATAGAAACAAAGGAAACAATAGCAAAGATCAATAAAACTAAAACTGGTTCTTTGAGAAGATAAACTAAATTGATAAACCTGTAGCCAGACTCATCAAGAAAAAGAGGGAGAGGACTCAGATCAATACAATTAGAAATGAAAAAGGAGAAGTTACAAAGGACAATGCAGAAAAACAAAGCAACAAGGATGTCCACTCTCGCCAATATTATTCAACATAGTTTTGGAAGCACTAACCATGGCAATCAGAGAAGAAAAAGAAATAAAAGGAATACAAACTGGAAAAGAAGAGGTAAAACTGTCACTGTTTGCAGATGACATGATACTATACATACAGAATCCTAAAGATGCCACCAGAAAACTATGAGAGCTAATCATTGAATATGGTAAAGTTGCAGGTTACAAAATTAATGCACAGAAATCTCTTGCATTCCAATACACTAACAATGAAAGATCAGAAAGAGAAATTAAGGAAACAATCCCATTTACCATTTCAACAAAAAGAATAAAATACCTAGGAATAAACCTACCTAAGGAGGTAAAAGACCTGTACTCAAAAAGCGATAAGACACTGGGGCTTCCCTGGTGGCACAGCAGTTAAGAATCCACCTGCCACTGCAAGGGACACGGGTTAGAGCCCTGGTCCGGGAAAATCCCACATGCTGTGGAGCAAGTAAGCCTGTGTGCCACAACTACTGATCCTGCGCTCTAGAGCCCGTGAGCCACAACTACTGAACCCACACACTTACAGCCCATGCTCCGCAACAAGAGAAACCACCAACGATGAGAAACCCACGCACTGCAACAAAGAGTAGCCCCCACTTGCCACAACTAGAGAAAAGCCTGTGCACAGCAATGAAGACTCAACACAGAGAAAAATAAAAGAAATAAATTAAAAAAAAACAATTTGCAAGTATTATATAAAAATATATTTTAAAAAACCAAAACTATAAGACACTGATGAAAGAAATCAAAGATGACACAAACAGATGGAAAGATATACCATGTTCTTGGATTGGAAGAATCAATATTGTGAAAATGGCTATACTACACAAAGCAATCTACAGATTCAGCGCAATCCCTTTCAAATTACCAGTGGCATTTTTTACAGAACTAGAAAAAAAATTCTTAAAATTTGTATGGAGACACAAAAAACCCCAAATAGCCAAAGCAGCCTTGAGGGAAAAAAACAGAGCTGTAGGAATCAGACTCCCTGACTTCAGACTATACTACAAAGCTACAGTAATCAAGGCAATATGGTACTGGCACAAAAACAGAAATATAGATCAATGGAACAGGATAGAAAGCCCAGAGATAAACCCACACACATATGGTCACCTTATCTTTGATAAAGGAGGCAGGAATGTACAGTGGAGAAAGGACAGCCTCTTCAATAAGTGGTGCTGGGAAAACTGGACAGGTACATGTAAAAGTATGAGATTAGAACACTCCCTAATACCATAACAAAAATAAGCTCAAACTGGATAAAGACCTAAATGTAAGCCCAGAAACTATCAAACTCTTAGAGGAAAACATAGGCAGAACACTCTATGACATAAATCACAGCAAGATCCTTTTTGACCAACCTCCTAGAGAAATGGAAATAAAAACACAAAAATAAACAAATGGGACCTAATGAAACTTCAAAGCTTTTGCACAGCAAAGGAAACCATAAACAAGACCAAAAGACAGCCCTCAGAATGGGAGAAAATATTTGCAAATGAATCAACTGACAAAGGATTAATCTCTAAAATTTACAGGCAGCTCATGCAGCTCAATAACAAAAAAATAAACAACCCAATCCAAAAATGGGCAGAAGACCTAAATAGACATTTCTCCAAAGAAGATATACAGACTGCCAACAAACACATGAAAGAATGCTCAACATCATTAATCATTAGAGAAATGCAAATCAAAACTACAATGAGATATCATCTCACACCAGTCAGAATGGCCATCATCAAAAAATCTAGAAACAATAAATGCTGGAGAGGGTGTGGAGAAAAGGGAACACTCTTGCACTGCTGGTGGGAATGTGAATTGGTTCAGCCACTATGGAGAACAGTATGGAGGTTCCTTAAAAAACTACAAATAGAACTACCATATGACCCAGCAATCCCACTACTAGGTATATACCCTGAGGAAACCAGAATTCAGAAAGAGTCATGTACCAAAATGTTCATTGCAGCTCTATTTACAATAGCCCGGAGATGGAAACAACCTAAGTGCCCGTCGTCGGATGAATGGATAAAGAAGATGTGGCACATATATACAATGGAATATTACTCAGCCATAAAAAGAAACGAAATTGAGCTATTTGTAATGAGGTGGATAGATCTAGAGTCTGTCATACAGAGTGAAGTAAGTCAGAAAGAGAAGGACAAATACCGTATGCTAACACATATATATGGAATTTAAGAAAAAAAAATATTTCCAATAGCCAGGAGATGGAAACAACCTACGTGTCCATCATCAGATGAATGGATAAAGAAGATGTGGCACATATATACAATGGAATATTACTCAGCCATAAAAAGAAACGAAATTGAGTTATTTGTAGTGAGGTGGATGGACCTAGAGTCTGTCATACAGAGTGAAGTAAGTCAGAAAAACAAAGACAAATACTGTATGCTAACACATATATATCGAATCTAAGAAAAAAAAATGTCATGAAGAACCTAGGGATAACACAAGAATAAAGACACAGACCTACTAGAGAATGGACTTGAGGATATGGGGAAGGGGAAGGGTAAGTTTTGACAAAGTGAGAGAGTAGCATGGACATATATACACTACCAAACGTAAAATAGATAACTAGTGGAAGCAGCCGCATAGCGCAGGGAGACCAGCTCGGTGGTTTGTGACCACCTAGAGGGGTGGGATAGGGAGGGTGGGAGGGAGGGAGATGCAAGAGAGAAGAGATATGGGAACATATGTATATGTATAACTGATTCCCTTTGTTATAAAGCAGAAACTAACACACCATTGTAAAGCAAGTATACTCCAATAAAGATGTAAAAAAAAAAAAAAAACAGAACGATAGATCAATGGAACAGGATAGAAAGCCCAGAGCTAAACCCACACACTTATGGTCACCTAATCTATGACAAAGGGGGAAGGATATACAATGGAGAAAAGACAGTCTCTTCAATAAATGGTGCTGGGAAAACTAGACAGCTACAAGTAAAAGAATGAAATGAGAACACTCCCTAACACCATACACAAAAATAAACTCAAAATGGATTAGAGACCTAAATGTAAGACCAGACACTATCAAACTTTTAGAGGAAAACATAGGCAGAACACTCTTTGACATAAATCACAGCAAGCTCTTTTATGACCCACCTCATAGAGTAATGAAAATAAAAACAAAAATAAACAAATGGGACCTAATGAAACTTAAAAGCTTTTGCACAGCAAAGGCAACTACAAACAGGACAAAAAAACAACCCTCAGAATGGGAGAAAATGTTTGCAAACGAATCAATTAATCGATTAATCTCCAAAATATATAAACAGCTTATGCAGCTCAATATTAGAAAATAAACAACCCAATCCAAAAATGGACAGAAGACCTAAATAGAGAGTTCTCCAAAGAAGACATACAGATGGGCATGAAGCACATGAAAAGCTGCTCAACATCACTAATTATTAGAGAAATGGAAATCAAAACTACAATGAGGTATCACCTCACACCTGTTAGAATGGGCATCATCAGAAAATCTACAAACAACAAATGCTGGAGAGGGTGTGGAGAAAAGGGAACCCTCTTGCACTGTTGGTGGGAGTGTAAATTGATACAGCCACTATGGAGAACAGTATGGAGGTTCCTTAAAAATCTAAAAATAGAACTACTATATGACCCAGCAATCCTGCTACTGGGCACATACCCTGAGAAAACCATAATTCAGAAATACATATGCACCCCAATGTTCATTTCAGCACTATTTACAATAGTCAGGTCATGGAAGCAACCTAAATGCCCATCAAGAGCTGAATGGATAAAGAAGATGTGGTATATATATACGATGGAATATTACTGAGCCATATAAAGGACCAAAATTGGGTCATTTGTGGAGATGTAGATGGATCTAGAGACTGTCATACAGAGTGAAGTAAATCAGAAAGAGAAGAACAAATATCATATATTAACGCATACATGTGGAACATAAAACTTGGTGCAGATGAACCGGTTTGCAGGGCAGAAATAGAGACACAGATGTAGAGAACAAACGTATGGACACCAAGGGGGGAAAGTGGCAGGGCGGTAGTGGTGGTGGGATGAATTGGGCTATTGGGATTGACATATATGCACTAATATGTATAAAATAGATAACTAATAAGAAGCTGCTGTTTAAAAAAGTAAATAAAATAAAATTCAAAAATTCAAAAAAAAAAAAGATGGCATCTTAAAAAAAAAAAAAACAGGTAAATTGGGACTTCCCTGGTGGTGCAGTGGTTAAGAATCTGCCTGCCAATGCAGGAGACACGGGTTCGAGCCCTGATCTGGGAAGATCCCACACGCCGTGGAGCAACTAAGCCCGTATGCCACAACTACTGAGCCCATGTGCCACAACTACTGAAGCCTGTGCACCTAGAGCCCGTGCTCTAGAACAAGAGAAGCTCTGCAATGAGAAGCCTGTGCACAGCAGCAAAGAGGAGCCCCAGCTCGCTGCAACTAGAGAAAGGCTGCACAGCAACGAAGACCCAAATCAGCCAGTAATAAATAAATAAATAAATTTCTATTTTTAAAAAAAATGAGATGAATCAGATTGGAAGAATAAGATTGGGGAAATGACAGAATGGTGAAAAAATGAGAACAGTTAGGGTAGAAAGAATGAAATAAACCAGATGAATCAAAAATGGACATGGCATAGGGCAGCATGGAGGAAAAGGAGGAATAAAAACAAGAGGAGAGGCTTCCCTGGTGGCGCAGTGGTTGAGAGTCTGCCAGCCGATGCAGGGGCACGGGTTCATGCCCCGGTCCGGGACGATCCCGCATGCCGTGGAGTGGCTGGGCCCGTGAGCCATGGCCGCTGAGCCTGCGCGTCCGGAGCCTGCGCACTGCAAGGGGAGAGGCCACAGCAGTGAGAGGCCCACATACCGCAAAAAAAAAAAAAAACAACGAGGAGAAGGAAACAAAGGGACAGGAGCAACTAACTCACTTTAAGTGTATATTCCATGCCATAATTTGGCCTGGAGAGCATCCCCCTTCGTAGCAGAGCCAAGTCCTACACTGCTTTCTGCAGAGTTAACTTCTCCACCAATTTCCTCTCTCTCATGCTGTTCGATGCTCCAAGGTTCTTTGGAGTTTAGCCCCTTGTCATTCCAACTTCCCCGTAGGCTGTGTACATATTTTGAAATCTGAAATAAATACTGTTCAACTATTTGCTCATTATCCTAAATCATTTACAGTTACAGACCCCAACGGCCTTGATGTAATTTACAAATGTCAAATGAGAAATCCCTTATTATATGTTCTGGTCATTTCCGTCAAAGATCATATGATTGGGAGCACAGCTAAAATCCAGATAAAAACATCAGTGATGTGGTAAAACAAAAATCCTACCTTTCCCACCCTTCCACCCTCAAGAGAGAAGTATTTCTGAATTGAATTAGACACTTTCTCCTAAAAAAATGATTTTCTACCCTGACTTACATAGTGTTGCAGAAGGGTTTTGGTTTTGGGGTGTTTTTTTTCCTCTTTTTCAATTACAAACTGTAGGTTAAGGTCTTGTTCTAGCCAGCACATAGCACATAGTGTCTGTGTGTGGTTTCTGTAGCATTAGCTCCTAAATTATTTTTTTATTCAATTTTTTAATCTCAATTTGATTAAGCTGACCTACCTAAAACCTCAGGGTATCAGGTAAATGTTTATTTGCCAAGATGTCTCCTGCCTGTCATGTTGTTTTTGATCTCATCTGAGAATGCTACAATATGGTTGGGAGTGTTCATCAGGATGCAGGAGCCTCTCGTGGGATTTTATTGCCTTTCCCAACAGGCTAAGCGCTTCTGACTTATTGAGATGATTGCTGCCATCCTCTCACTTTCTCGTCAAGCATAAAGGGCAGATGAGTGGATGTCTCTAAGTGATCACTCAGTGCATCAATTTGAGGCAATGGGCCGGAAAGGGTTTTATCTTAAATGGTATTTTTGTACTTTCACAAGTTGAATGTCACTAGAAATCCTTGATAGCACCACCTGACAGTTACCCACAGCTGCCAAATCTCCTTTCTCAAGATACAGGCTCTTCAGCCTCACTGACTGAATGCCTTAGTCTCTTAGCAAGCCAGCAAAGGATGGAGTCTATCCACTGGGCTGGCATCAGACTGAGAGAGTCATCATTCTCCACAGTCATCCAGAGCCATGGGGCAGGACTACGCAGGTAGGGGGCTCTGTTTCCGGACTCTCCTTATGATAAACCCACATTAGCTGAAGGAGTCTCTGTTCCTTACAAACACACTGAGGGTGGCATGGGGCCTGACATATAGCTGGTGCTCAGTAAATCTCGGCCAACGTATTAATTATTAATTAACAACATGTACTAATTACTATGAATTAATTAATACAACATTGCCAAAGACCTAGTTTCTCTATCCTTATTCCTTTTACCACAGGAGTATTAGAGACTGTTTTTTGTTATATTATAGACTGGTTTGCTTCTCAGAATTAATTTTTGTGCCCAGAGAGAATGCCACTTTCACCTTACCCTAATTAAAAGATTCCAAAGAGAAAAAAAGATTTACATAATATTTACACAGCTTTGTAGGAATAATTCTGATCAAGAATCATGAGTTAAACAAAAAAAGAATCATAGATTAAACTTTCATCCATAAAACAAGCTACCTTAAGTGTTGGTTACTTGTATACACAAGGGTACTCCAAATTCAGGAAGGAATTAAGCACATCTTTGGAGCCGGATCCAGAAAATCATCCATATCTGTGCTTTCCTGAATTACAAACAGGTGAGCTCTTCACTGTGCGTTCCCACTTGGGGAAGATGAAGTGTTAGTTGAGTACAGGGACCACGTCTTCACTTGTGTATCCCCCAGAATCTAGCAGTGTGCTTAGGATGGAGAAAACAGTATTGATGGAATTCATAAAACTTTGGAATCATAACGTTCAGAGTTCAAATTCTAGTTCCCCCTTTTACAACTGTTCTACTTCCTTTGACATCTCTAATCCTCACTTTCCTGATCTGGAAAGTTATGTCAATACTCACCTTGCAGGATCATTATATGCATTAAAGGAGATGAATTATATAGATGGCCCAATATTTAGTAGATGCTCAATAAATATCATTCAAGTGAAATTCCCCTGGGTCATTATTTTTCCTTTCCATTGTTCTGAAGCAGGGTTCTTTTTTTGGCAGAGTTTCTCATTTTGCAATTTATGTGAGTGAATCTCATCCCATCACAAGAGTGATGCAATGTTCTCCCAAAGAATTATTGTTCCAAGAATGTGGAACCAGAATGGCTCTTTAACTTTATCTGACAGAAGGCCATTTCAATACCTGTTTCATTAAATAAAGGTCAGTAGGGCAATATTCACCCTAAACCCATTTGAACCATAGTGAGTTGTATCCTTGCTCTTCAAAATGGCTTTACATTCTCAGCTCAGGGCTATGAAAGTTGACATATTTATTCTGAGAATATATAATAGGCTCATTGCCACATCAGAACTTTAATTTTGCTGAATGACAAATCAATTAACCACATTTTGCTTTAATTCTCTTGCCTAAGACATTCAAGCTGAATTCTGGAAATAATTATTTCTGTTCTGGTCCCGTATTTTGTAATATTTTTTTTACAGCTGATGCTTCTGTTTTTACCAACTGTGTCAACTTCAGAGTCACTAACAAGCATGAATAGCTCATGGATTTAATGTGCTCTTTGGCAGAAAAGAAAAATGCTGGGATTTCGAGCAAGGACCCAGCAATCATAAAACTCCTTTGCAGCTGCCCAGGAAGAACATCAAGTTCCACTAACATCCTAGTAGATAGATGTTGTCTTTAAGAATATTCACAATTTTTATTTTATTTTTTTTTTTTGCGGTACGCAGACCTCTTACTGCTGTGGCCTCTCCCGTCGTGGAGCACAGGCTCCGGACGCGCAGGCTCAGTGGCCATGGCCCACGGGCTCAGCCCCTCCGCGGCATGTGGGATCTTCCCGGACCGGGGCACGAACCCGTGTCCCCTGCATCGGCAGGCGAACTCTCAACCACTGCGCCACCAGGGAAGCCCCACAAATAGATTTTTAAAGTGATAATTCTGATGAAGTATAGCGAAATGGACTCACTTATCTTTTACAGGTGAGTGTAAACTGGTATTCTGGATATAATTTGACCATATTAATCAAAAATGGATATTTAGCATGTAGGAAATTATCCTAAGGAAATTATCATAAAGATACATCTGTAAAAAGTTTTGTAGTATTAATTTTAATGGTGAAATTTGGAAACATTCTAAAATTTAACAATAAAGGATCAATTAAGTGAAATGTGGTACATCCATTCAATGGATTTTCAATGGAAAAGTATCCAGTCGTTTCCATATAGAAGAGCTTTCAACATAGAAGGGATTACTTCCTCTTCCTGTGTTGTTGGGACATCCTCATGAGTCACATCCTCTTGTTTCTTGAGACGATATCTGCCCTTCACTTTCTATGAAGCTTTAATGATGAACAGATTGTATCCAAGAGGAACTAATTTCCTACAAAAGGATAATGAAGATGGAGACACTCTAAAAATGTGATGCTGATTACATATGTATTTTAATATTCTATGATGATGGGCACTAAACTGTGGGCAGTGGTTATCCTGGATGATGGGATTAAAGAGAGTCATTCATGTTCCCTGAATTGTTCAGATATTTTACAAAGTTTTATCAAGAGGGGAAAAATGCTTATGTTGAAATTTAAAAATGGAAAAGTTATTATGCTGGCCCAATGCACAAATACTTTGAAGCTAGAGTGATAGAAAATTAAGTATGCTGAACGTTAATTGAGATCAGTGTTATTAATAAAACAGCAGCAAGATAATAAAATAACTATAAGCCAACATCTCGAATCACTGTGCGCTTCCAAGGAGTATTGCCTCAGAGACTCATCTACTATGGATTATGTCATAACTACCGGCAATACAAGGTAATTTTGACTTAATCATATATTTCAGAAAGGATTAATGTTAGAAAACCTTCAATTATCTTTCTTTTCTTTGTTGGGTGCACATGATGGTAAAGAACTGATTTGACATGGAAATTCCCATTTCTACAATTTACAGTATGTCACATCACATGGAGAAAACCTAAGCATCAGAGGCCTAGAAGAAAACAACTCAGTTGGCCTCCTAACCAGTGGTTTTAATGGCATAATAGTGTCCCTGAGGAGACACAGTGTTTGCATAATGACTATTTAGAGTTTATTCGGCCTAAATCACCACTACTTGAAATTAGAAAGAATCATAGCATTCTAAGTAGATCTATAATTTGAGAGAGAAGAAAATTGCTCTTTATTTTTCTTTTTGACCATGTGGCATGTGGCGTCTAAGTTCCCTGACCAGGGATCGGACCCATGCCCCTGCAGTGGAAGTGCAGAGCGACCACCAGGGAAGTTCCTAAAAGGTCGCTCTTTTTAAAAAATGGACTTGACTGTACTCTGGATCCAATCAAACCATTAGATTATTTTGTGGAGCTGAAATGGGTAAAGAAACTATCAAGGATTGGCACCTACCATTTGAAGTATTTCTTAAACATTGCTTGGGAACAGAGAATCTTACCTTGCTCAGGGCATGTGGTGGCATCATGCTTATTCACCATCTGCACAACATGAGGAAGCTGGGCTGTTTAAATGGAGAAATTTAGCCTTCAAAATGTTCAGGGGAACTAGGTTTACAAAACAACTTGCAGGAACGATGTGCTCATTTCTGCCAATAACACGATAATTTACATTTTAATCTTTGTGCTCTACAGTTACCCTAGCAGTGAAAGATACAGTCAACAGGATTATGTCAATTTCAATGACGATATAATCAGCAGTTAAGCTAATTTGTGTCCATGGCAATTAAATTTACTGTCAGCAATAGTGCTGCTGCCTACTATGTCATTAAAGTTTTCTGTAAATGTTAACTAAAATGGCAGCCTGCATGGGAACAAAAAGACAAGATCTTATGAAAAGTGAGCTTTGTGTTTCCATTACCAGAAGACCCAGCTTTAGTCACAGCTCTTGGTGGAAGGAATGATATAAAAAGTAGACAACTGTGGCCTAGTTTGTCTGCCTGGAGTCAGACATTTTCTTAAATCATCTTTCGGTTCTTTGACATATCAGAGAACCAGAAATGGGAACTGCATTCACACTGCAGCCTGGTGCAACCCTATTGATGGCATGTATACAGATGTCACTAGCTTTTAGCAAATCTTTTTGTTTCTGTGATCATGAGGAACCTTGATTCTGGTTCGTGGGTTGAGGCAACAGATGTGTGAAGTGGAGAGCTGGGTGTCTTGGTCCTGTCGGGGACCTGCAACCATCACCATGGAAAGTTTTGCACATTCCACGTCAAGGTGAGCTCTAACTACACTGACCAAATTTGGCCTTTTAAAAAGTAACTTGACATGTACACACTGCTATATTTAAATAGATAACCAACAAGGACCTACTGTATAGCACAGGGAACTCTGCTTATTACTCTGTAATAACCTAAATGGGAAAAGAAATTGAAAAAGAATAGAGGCATGTGTATGTATAACTGAATCACTTTGCTGTACACCTGAAACTAACACAACATTGTTAATCAACTATACTCCAATTTAAAATAAAATGTAACTTGAAAACAAATTTGTATGCATTTCTTTAAGATCTCGGGACTTCCCTGGTAGTCCAGTGGGTAAGACTCTGCTCCCAATGCAAGGGGCCCGGGTTTGATCCCTGGTTGGGGAACTAGATCCCACATGCATGCTGCAACTAAGAAGTCTGCGTGAAGCAACTAAGAAGTCCCCATGGGGCTTCCCTGGTGGCGCAGTGGTTGGGAGTTTGCCTGCCGATGCGGGGGACACGGGTTCGTGCCCCGGTCCGGGAGGATCCCACATGCCGCGAAGCGGCTGAGCCCGTGAGCCATGGCTGCTGAGCATGCGCGTCCGGAGCCTGTGCTCCGCAACTGGAGAGGCCACAGCAGTGAGAGGCCCCCGGAACCCAAAAAAAAAAAAAAAAAAAAAAAGAAGTCCCCATGCCTCAACTAAAAAGATCCCACATGCCGCAACTAAAGATCCCAAGTGCCACAACTAAGACCCAGAGCAGCCAAAATAAACAAATAAACAAACAAACAAGTAAACAAATACATACATAAATAAATAATAATAATAATAAAAGATCTCAACCTCTAACCCTGTCTCCTAGAGGTCTAAGACTGAATAAGACTCCGAGGCATGGATACCACAGGGATTTCTCAAATCACCCTTGCTCAAGTCCACCCAGGAAGGATCTGTCTTGAAATCCAAGCCCCTTCCTCATTGTTTTAACTCTTTTGGGTCCAGGCAGGTTGGGACAAGTGGTAAAGAGGCCAATACATTCTCATAATGGCACAAAGCAGAAGTTCCCGTGTCCAGTGTCCTCTAGCAAACATTCCCTGACCATCCAGGTCAGAGAACTCTTCCTTCAGAGGGTCCTAGTGAACACTGCTGTGATTTGGCCCTTAAGCTCAAACAAACAACTAAAGATACAAGGAGCTATCGGGTATATTGTTTGCTCAGCTAGACTGCAAATTCATTCAATTAAGAGCCATGTCCGTATTTCGTTGTATCTCCTGGTTCATAATACAATTCCTTAAATATATTAGGAACTCAGTAAACTCTTGTTGACTGACCGATTACAGGGATGGTTTTCTAGTCATTTTCCTACATTCAGCACATAGATGGCTTTTGCTGATTACCAGGGCAGTTTTTTGAATAAATAAATAAATGAAATAATAGAATGAGACATTAGGACCTTAGTTAGTAATACCTTAGGAAGAATTAGTGAGAGAGATTTAGCAGAAAGGCCATGTAATAAAAAGAAATGAGTGCTGCTCTGGGACCCTAGGAAACTAGATTTAAATCCTCCTCCAAAACTTAATTTGCTAAATGCTGTTGGAGAAGTCATTTCACCTTTAGTCTCCAGTATTATTCTAAATAAAATACAGGGCTTGGAATAGGTGATTTCTCTAGGACTTTAGAAGAGAAAAAAAACAAGGAATGGAATATGAGTTCAAGTTTTACTCAGGGCTAGCTCTACAAGAGAGTGGGTCCCCATAGAGCCCAGCTAGCTAAAAAAAAAAAAAAAGAATTCTCTCAATAAAGAAAATGGCTCAAAAGTGGCCCATTCTAATACAGTTTTGAAATACATTGCTGAAGTTGGTTAGATATTATTTTATTTAGAATTTTTCACATCTATGGTCCCAAGTGAATCTAATTTTCTTTTCTTCATTCTTCTTTTTTTTTTTTTGCGTCACGCGGGCCTCTCACTGTTGTGGCCTCTCCCGCTGCGGAGCACAGGCTCCGGACGCGCAGGCTCAGCGGCCATGGCTCACGGGCCCAGCCGCCCCGCGGCACGTGGGATCTTCCCGGACCGGGGCATGAACCCGTGTCCCCTGCATCGGCAGGCGGACTCTCAAGCACTGCGCCACCAGGGAAGCCCTAATTTTCTTTTCTCATCGTTCTTGGGCTTTGGAATCAATGTTAAATTAGCCTCATGAGGTGAGTTGGACTCAATATTTTTGTCTTT
>NW_006797024.1:141892-145439 GCF_000442215.2 Lipotes vexillifer | reverse complement strand
TTCCCTAACAATTTCTTAAACTTATCAATATCTCTGTATGTCCTCCACACAGAACATTGTCCTTAGCACAATCTCACCCATTGCTTTTTCTGCACTTCTCGGCACACGCCCTACTAGTATTGTCTAAAAATTTAGTTTTGGATTGTTATAGATATAATTTTTCTCTCTCTATTTTTTAGTTCTTTTTTATTTAAACAAGAATGAGACTTTCTAACTTATCCTTATTTCCAACACCAAATAGCGTTTTCCTGGTAATATATTTTTCTTAGCGGAATATTCAATCCAATTGTGTTTTCAAATATGGTCTTTGTTAATATTTCTGTGTCACTTTGGGGCTTAAAAAATTAGTTAGCTATATAGAAAATTAGGTGTTCGATGCTGTTGTATTTTTTTCCCTTCAGCATCTTGAAAATATTACTTTATGCATCTGGGGTTACTACTGAGAAGTCCAATGTCTATTCGATTCTTTTTTCTTATATGTAATGAGCTTTTATTCTTTAAAATCTTTGAGAGTTTCCTATTTATTTTCAGTGGTCATATATTTCACTATAATGTATCCCACTGAGGGCTCCTATCATTTATTTTTTGGCACATTGTAAGTCTTTTAAAACTGAGTTCTTAGGTCTTTTTTTTTTCTAATTCTGAGAAATTCTGAAAATTATTTCTTCAAATTTTTCCTCCCCTACCTTGATTTTTTTCCTTTGCTTCTGAGATTTCAGCTATATGATTTTTGACCCATATCATTTAATGTTTCTTTTGTATTCCCATCTGTTGTACCTTTTTACAGAGTGTCTTGTTTTAATATTCTAATTTATTAACTTGTTCTTTTTATCCATTCTACTATCAATCTGTATTTTATTTTATTTATTTATTGGCAGCACCTCGCATCTTGTGGTATCTTAGTTCCCTGACCAGAGATCGAACTCTTGCCCCTTGCAGTGGAGTCACGGAGTCCTAACCACTGGACTGCCAGGGAATTCCCTTTTATTTTATTTTTATTTTTTAAGAGACTTTATTTTATTTTTTTGGCTGCATTGGGTCTTTGTTGATGCGCACGGGCTTTCTCTAGTTGCGGCAAGCGGGCTTCTCATTGCGGTGGCTTCTCTTGCTGTGGCTTGTGGGCTCTAGAGCACAGGCTCAGTAGCTGTGGCGCACAGGCTTCGTTGCTCTGCGGCATGTGGGATCTTCTCGCACTAGGGATCGAACCCGCATCCCCTGCATTGACAGGCGGATTCTTAACCACTGTACTGCCAGGGAAGTCCCTATTTTATTTGTTTATGTTTCATATCTCCAGTTGGCTTTTTCTTCATAATGGAAGCAATAGCTTCACGTTTCCAATATTTTCCCTTATCATTTTTAGTATATTATTAGACTAATTGTAAACGATTCTTCTCTCTGGTCCACAAATTCCACTTCATCTGGTAAGAGTGCTCCAGTGTGTCTTTAGATGACAGTACTTACACTCCTCAGGGGTCTTCCAGTTGCTGCTCGTGAGCTCACATTGCCCTGAGATTATCTGCTACCTTCACTGCAAATGCAAAATCGGGAAGAGGGAGAACATCTCAGGCCCTAGCTTGGATCAATTCTGTTGGGAATATATATCTGGAGCTGGAAATATATTGAGGCAGATTGTTTTTGGAATTACAAACTGGACTCTCTCATTCTCTGTTACTTCCTATCTCAATCCCAAGCACTCCGGGTAAACCTCCATCCTAGGCCCTCACATTTTTCAACACCCTCATCTCCAGGCTGTAAGCATCTGATGGGACTGAAGGGGTGGGAGCCTGCCAGGGCCGGTGGGATCATGTTGGGAGAAGAAAACGCCTGGGTGCTGGCAACCTGCTGTGTTACCTGCTCCTCCCTTCAGCTGGGCTCTGCACCACTCTAGATTGGGCTGCTTTTCCGCCTCTTAGTGCCTCTGGCACAGCAGTGGTGGAGCCAGGGCATGCGGGGAATAGCACACACATAGCCTGGAAGCACTCTCTCATCCCTAGTCCCACACACCGCTGGTGGAGGTGATTTCCCATGCCCTCCACCTCCCAATCCCAAACAGGAAACTAACCACCTTCCATCTCTCACCAGGAACTTCCTCCCAGTTTTATTTCATTTTGGGGGGGGATCCATCAACCTCTCTCTCTTGCTTTTATGGCAAATCCAAGGTAAAGTTTGAGCTAGGAATTCAGCTGCATGTTAATATAACATCTTTTCAGGAATGGACAATTCACCAGTGATTGAATTGGTCACTAGAGATCCTAGAGGATGAATTCCTGTTTTTGTTTTTTTTTTCAGTACGCGGGCCTCTCACTGCTGTGGCCTCTCCCGTTGTGGAGCACAGGTTCCGGACGCGCAGGCTCAGCGGCCATGGCTCACGGGCCCAGCCGCTCCGCGGCATGTGGGATCTTCCTGGACCAGGGCACGAACCCGTGTCCCCTGCATCAGCAGGCGGACTCTCAACCACTGCGCCACCAGGGAAGCCCCTCCTGTTTTTTTTTTAATATTAAAAGTCTTTAAAAATCTTATGCTGGATCCTAATATATAAAATAGATAAAATGAGCAATGCTCTCATTGAAGCAGGAGTGGGGACCAGAATTCAACCTCCTCCCCCCCCACCCCCAGTCCAGTGGGAATCCCACAGAACTCTCTATGGAAGCCTAGAACTGCAAAGAATGCAGTCTGAAAAATCATCATTCTACATCTAGAGTGTGGCAGTGTCTATATTTTCATTTATTTTATTTTTTTCTTGTTAATTAACAATTCATTATCTGAGTGAAAGACTATTTCTTTTCTTACTAAATGCATCACTTTTTTAAAAAAATTATTTATTTTTGGCTGAGTTAGGTATTCATTGCTGTGCACGGGCTTTCTCTAGTTGCAGCGAGCAGGGGCTACTCTTCGTTGCAGTGCGCGGGCTTCTCATTGCGGTGGCTTCTCTTGCTGCAGAGCGCGGGCTCTAGGCACGTGGGCTTCAGTAGTTGTGGCTCATGGGCTCTAGAGCGCAGGCTCAGTAGTTGTGGTGCACGGGCTTAGTTGCTCCGTGGCATGTGGTATCTTCCGGAGCCAGGGCTCAAAGCTGTGTCCCCTGCAATGGCAGGCAGATTCTTAGCCACTGCACCACCAGAGAAGTCCCAAAATGAATCACTTTTTTTTTTCTTGTTTCTACTGGTAGGAAAGGGTAAGATGAGTTGGTGGTCCCCAGGTGCACTTGCCTACTTAAGTTTTCTGTGGATGAGAAAATGTTTAAAACCTTTCTCATCTTAGCTAGATCTCAGTCTTAGACAATGTCCAAGAGTCTTAGAGGGTTAGACCCTGTAAACAACTCTAAGAGAGCAATCTACATTGCTTTCACTTCTGGCTAATGAAGAAACTGTATAAATGTCTGCATCAGATCCAGAATCTGGCCTGTGGGGATAAAGATTGTTGATACAGAATGGAAAAATGCTCTTTCCTTCAACTAATCATCACCCGTCCAGCTGATAAAACCACCCCTCCATCAGATAGTTCCTGAGCATCTACAGCAGAGCTCTTGAAGAGTTGGGGCGTCAGCTTG
>NW_006797024.1:130689-141882 GCF_000442215.2 Lipotes vexillifer | reverse complement strand
TGTGCCCCCCCCCCCCCACCCAGAGTCTGGCATAATAAGCACAAGGTAGGTACTCAAAAAATATGTGGGAGCCAAAGACCTTGTCCTTGAACTCATGGGTTTAGGCTGTCAGAGTGGACGAAACTGTTCCTAAACTTCTCCTGCAATTGTCAAGATAAGCAATACAACCTTGAAAGGGCTTCCTCAAAGTTAACTTATATTTCTACTGCTACAGCTAGCTGGCCTCTTGAATGAAATGGAGACCAGCCCTGCCGGCAAAGTCCCTAAGACAAGGAAGGAACTTTACACTTGAAGACACAAGACTAATTTGTTTATTAGGTGCGTTCTATAAGTTGAGGAGGGAAATTTTTGGCAAATAAATAAATAAATAAATAATCAGGTAAATGAAGGCTTTTAGGGCAAAGAAGGAGCTCAGGAAGAGGAACGAAGCGTAGTCTTTGCATAGTTCTAAATGAACAGAAGGTGGCAGCCGTAGGCAACGTGGATTCGCGGCAGAAATGCAGCACTTGCAAAAACCAGGGACAGGAGGCTTTGAGAAGAGGTCAGAAGGTGACTAACTATTTCTTTATCATAGAGACCATGGTGTGGCACGTTCGTCCTCTCTACTGGGTCGCGGGATGCAGCATCTTACATGATTTGCCTGGGCATCCCATATCCGGTCATGCCTGCCTGGGAGGCCCCCTTGTTGCTGCCCATCTGCAGGCCTATTACGTTCTGTCCCTGGCGAAGCTGCTCCTCTGAAAATCCTCTCCGATTCTGCTGGGCTTTCCTGGGCAGAGGGAGTGAGATGAAACAATGTCATTCTGTTTTCAAAACTTTTCCAAGATATGCAGTTACACAGGCTCTTCTGGGGGTCACCAAATAGAAGGGCAGGCCTTATACAGAACTATAGTCCTGCCATGAACTATGGCCCTACCCTGGGCTATGATCCTATCCTGGGCTATGGCCCTACCCTGGCCTTGGCCCTACCCTGGGCAGTGATCCTACCCTGGGCTATGGCCCTACCCTGGGCTATGATCCTATGAAATATTGCCCTTCCCTGGGCTATGGTCCTACCACAAACGGGCCCTGCCATGAAACACGACCTCTCGACATCTTAGAAGCTCAGGTGATTTTCCAGAATTTCCACAGCAAAGAACAAGTGCTGCCTCTCTGGATACTTTACTCTCAGACAGCTTTCCTGTCCCCCCTTCTCACAGTTACCTCAAGCCCTTGTGAAAATTAAAATCAGCTCTTCTTACAAATCATGTCACTAATCCTACTCCACCTTCCCTGTATGGGGCCAAGGATTAATGTCCCACTTTAAAGCTGAGGGATGTAGGTGTTAGGAGGGGAAATTTCCTACTCTAGACCAGAGGTTTGCAAACGTTGGTGAAGAGCCAGATAGTAAATAATGTTGGTTTTATGGGCCACATAGACCATGGTAGATCACTAACAAAATGGGGGCTAAAACCAGGGTTTCAATTGGCCGATATCTAGGAGCTTTTCAGACCAGGTTCATTTAAAATGTCACAAGCTGGTACCTTTACATAACTGTCAAGAAGAGGAGGGGATTAGGGGAATGAAGAGTCAATTATCTGCTACAACGTGCTCTTTTCATCTCTCACTGAGCTAGGGGTGGAGTTTAAGCATCCTTGCTACCCCTCTCCCCAAAAAAAGACAAACAACAAAGCAAATAATCTCTTTAGGGAAAGGCCCTTTACTGCCTCCTCCGAGGGTGATGGACAGCGCTATCAATGGATACGCTGGGGTGACAGGACTGTCTCAGGACTCTCCTGGCAAATAAAACATGCTTTCCCTTCATTACGTGAGGAAAATAGTTAAATAAATAAGTAGATTCAGGGCTACTTGGCTCCTAGTGAAACCAAGTTCAAATCTCAAGAGAGACATAACCTGGGCAGAGCTGGAGGATCCAGGTATCTAGTAGGAAAAGCCCAACGACTTCTGCCCCAGGTGGTATATTGGCCTGAACAAGCAGCATTCGTCTTTCCTTGCTCCGGGGGATTCGGTTATGGGGCTGGGAGTGCTTGTTGCTAGGCTGGACTTTGTGTCAAAACAGCCTCCGGGGAGCTACAAGGCTTCAGATGCTCGTTCTTGTTAAAATCATCCTCTGCCTGGGGAGGGAGAGGGTGTGTGGCTGGGAAGGGATTTTTACCTGTGAAACCAGGATGGCTCTCCCCGGTAGCAGCCATCATCCTTGGTGATTGCAACGCTGCCTAGAGCCATCAGGGTCCTCTGCACGGCCGCCATGTCCTTCCCTGGAAGCCGAAGGAGAGATTAAAGCCAAGCATGTGTCAGGGCCAAGGAAGAGGGAAGGATGGGGCTGGACCTCTGGGAAGAAAGTTCTCATAGGAGGCTGTAGGCGAGCACATTCAAGGGAAAGGGATACAAGATACTCCTCAAAGTGGCCTGAAGACAACCACGGCCAAGCTTCTCAGAAAGGAGCAAAAAATCCCCTGGCTAATTGTTCTCTCTATGGTACATGCCAGAGATAGTGAGTTTCTAATCCATTCACAGTTGCTACATGAACAACACATTCCAAACACTGAGCAGCTCAGACAGCGGTAGGTCCCTGCCCTAAGCAGAGGCCCCGGCCTCTGGTGCGTTCTACAGGCCGTGGTAAGGGGAGGTGCTGTGGGTAAGCTGGCATGAGGTCTGCACAAGAGGATTTTCGTAAGGACTGGAAAGAAAAAAGGAAACCGGAAAGAAATTTACTGGTGGGTTAACTACACCAAAGCCCAGGTGGCTTCTTTCTTTTACTTTATCTGGGTTAAAAGGGTCTAAAATCACCCATGTGCATCAAATTGAGTCTTCACTTGGCTTTTTTAGGCTGGAGGCCCGGCAGATGAAGAAAAGCAAATCAACACAGAGCACTCCAACATGACACAATGAGAAGCTCTTCATTTCGTGCTGCTTGAGAAGAGCTAAAGGGAGACAGTAAATAAATGGCTTTGTGTGTGTGTGTGTGTTTGTGTGTGTGTATGTGTGTGTGTGTGAGGAGAGAGAGAGAGAGAGATGTGTGGTGTGCTCCCTCACACAGTGGAGGGGGACATTGTCACCCGAGGAGCCCAGGGACCCTTCATCCACTGGGCTACAAGGCAGCCTCCTCTTCCTATCCTTTCTCCCCTCCCCGCTTCCAGCGGACCGACGTGTCCTGGACAAGGAAAGGGAAAGATGCTACTGTGTGGTTAGCCCCGCAATTTAGAACCAGATCGAAGGTCCACGCACGAGTGTGGAGTGCAAAAGCTAAAGGGCTAGGCTGGGGGAGGGTGGCTGCATTCAGCCTGGCAGGGGCTGTGAAAGTCAAGGGCAAACATTGAAGGTCCTCTTGAGACCGAGTGAACCATCTGTAATCTCCGGCTGGGCTGCTGCAGCCCGGTCACCGGGGAATACAGAATTACAGGGGAAAGGCAGACAGAAAGTGAGAATGGAGCATAACTCTAACAAAATAAACAATTAGGGCCCACAGAGGAAGTCCAGGTCAGGATGTCCATTTACTCAAAGAGGAGAGAGAGACAGCAGATCCTTCTTTCCTTGCTCTCTCCCCATCCCCCGTCCCACATTAACCACAGGATGATTTCCTGGATCCTGAGGCCCTGTGGGATGGATTGATGGATACAAGGATGAGAGGTTCTCAGTGCAGAGCCCCCCAGGAGCAAGGAACAGCTGGGGTGGTGGAGAAAGGAGGATCGGGGCAGCAGATGGAAGGAGGAGGGCACAAGGGATACTGAGAAGGCAGAGAGAGGAAACGCAGAGGAGGTTATGAGAATGATCTTTCTCTTCCGCAGATGAAAAGCATTTCTGTAATTGTCACTGTATTACAGGATACATTTTTTTTTTTTTTGATAGAACTGGCATGAAGATATTCTGAAGGATCACCGTGGGAAGAGATAGGAAGAAGATTTGCTTTCAAGCAGTGAGTCATTAAAGAGAACCTCAAGAAACTATGAAGCACATGGAAGCTTAGGAAGGTCCAGGTACATCACTCATCTCTACTCATCTCTACGTAAAGCACACCAGAAATCTGTTTCTGGTGGTTGGAAATAGCGCGCATTTGGCATGTCCAGGATCTGGGGAAATGTGGAGCCTGGCACCTGGCAACCAGCCACAGATACTACCCTGGAGACCGGGGTGGGAAGCAAACTCTGTTAAGCCAAAGACCCAGTCCCCACCACATATGGCTAATGCATATATATCTGCATGAACCCAGAAAGGACACAGGGAATTAAGTTGGGGGCAAGGGTAAGATATCCAGGCCCCCTGACCTATAAATCTCACCCCACCCTCATCCTGGGAGAGTGCAAAAGGGAGTAATTGCACCATTGGGGCAGAAGAAGCTGGGAAGGAGGCATTAGACAGGAACAAACTGGAAAAGCTTTTTTTTTTTAAAGAAAGGGCCAGAGACAAGAGATTTGTTATAAATGATAGGCTAGACACTTTATTATAAGTGACCTTGCCCCTGTGGACTTGATATGATTCCTCCCAATGTGTGGATGGAAAAATTAACTCAGGGAGGTTAATTAATTTCCCAGAGCCACCCAACAAGTGAATCAGGGCCCAGATCTAGCTCAGGTCTGTCTGAACTCAAAGCCTCTAATCAGTCCAGGAGGCCACAATGCCATCTCCCATGGGTCCCCAGCACAGGTTGGTTGGGAGGCACGGTGCTCAGTGATCAGGAATGACCTGAAGGGTGGCAGTGGCTGCTTCAGTGCCAGGCCAGAGGGAGGCACTGGAGGGATACAAATGGGGACTAGTTCTTGGGCCCCCACAAAATCTGGGGCACAAACTTCAAGTGACCATAAGTCTATGTTTTGTCTGGAATAATTTCTCAAGGTCTCACCCTAAAGAAGATGAAAGCAAAAGCAAGCAGTCGGGGTCCAGAGCCCCCCATTCAGTTTTCCCATCAAGTTAAAATAATTATTGTCAAGATTCTAAATAACGTAACAAACAGAAATCTGCTTTCTGTAACCAGTTCATGTCTAGTTCATTTTCTAATAGACATTCCTTGGAAAGAATTCCAGTGTTTTGGGCTAACCAAATGGGAGGAGGGTCTCTTTCCAGCCTCATTTCTCTTGCCAGTTCAGAAGCCCAGATCAAGTGCTGTTGGGTAGAAGGGGCGATTTGTGGAGACTGAATCCTGTAGCTGAGGGTCAAAAATTGAAATGTCTGAAGGAGCAGTGAGATGAGGGAAGATCTGTGAAGTGAGCCAGTTATAAGGCAACGAAAGCTGAACTTGTATCACAACAATGTGTGCCATCTGCCTAGAACCCAGCCTCCTGCAGAACATGGTTTCCCAAGCTTCTGGGACTACTTATGGGATGGGGTTGGAAGGCCTTTTTAAAAATATGCAATTTGAGGTCATCCCTGGACAGACTGATTTGGCAGTCCTGGGGTGGGGCCTGGGAGTTTGTCTTTTTAATAATCTCTCCATGTGATTCATGCCATCAGACAATTTTGAGATACATGGGTTTCACCTGGTGACTCCCAACTGGACTGAGCAGAAGAATTACCTGAGGATCTTGAAAATTCAGATTCTGGGACAATATCCTGCGATGATTCTGATGCAGCCAGATGCATAAGCAAGCACTGCCCCAGTACCTCAGCTTTTAATTTTTAAAAGCATCCCAATGTCTGGCATGTGGTAGGCACGAAATAAAAGTTGTTAAGCAGTAATTCCTTGCTTCAGAGCTATTGTCCACAAAGTCAGAAGTCGCATCGATAGTTAAAGGGCTCTGATACAAGTTGGGAGCCTGCTCAGAGCTCCAGCAGCCTGGAATCTCTTTGTTCCCTGAAAGGTACCCCCAGAAACTTTGGCAAGACAGCTTGAAAACTGCTGCTCAAGCTAGTTTTCCAAGAAGAACAGTTCTAAAGAATTAGGTGTTGGGAATTTTCTAGATGCTGGGAACGCAGGAATGAGACTGAGTCTGGGTGGTGATCTACAAAGGAGACCGCTGGAAGTGATACACGAAAGAGAGGGGTCAAATTTACACTAACAGCTCAGGATTTCAATCAGGTTCCTGGACTCTTCTAGCTCTCTATCATGGGGGGAAGCTAATATTAGACTCGAAGTTGTAAAAAGAGATGGTGGCAGAGTAGCTTTCCTTGTCAGAACCTCAGATAGCAACTGACACTTTGACTGGACAGTACTGTATTCCCTGTTTATTGCATTATCACAAAGCAATGTCTCCCCAAGTGTGGTCTTACACTCCAGCTACTAAATGGTCATCTCGGGCTTCCCTGGTGGCGCAGTGGTTGAGAATCTGCCTGCTAATGCAGGGGACACGGGTTCGAGCCCTGGACTGGGAAGATCCCACATGCCGCGGAGCAGCTAGGCCCGTGAGCCACAACTACTGAGCCTGCGCGTCTGGAGCCTGTGCTCCGCAGCAAGAGAGGCCGCGATAGTGAGAGCCCACGCACCGCGATGAAGAGTGGCCCCCGCTTGCCACAACTAGAGAAAGCCCTCGCACAGAAACGAAGACCCAACACAGCAAAAATAAATAAATAAATTAATTAATTAAAAAAATAAAATAAAATAAATGGTCATCTCTGGGGAGAGGGACCAAGGGTTCTGCATTATAAGTACCCCTTGCCCCGACCTAGGAATTCTTAGTGCCCATGAAGTTTGAAGACTTTTACCACAGAGATACTTGAACAAGGATTTTGTTCCCTTAATTTCTTTTTATTACTTTCATGCTATCTTACACATGTCTTTGGGAAGAAAAAATAAAAAGAAGGGTAAAGACTGGTGGCGCAGTGGTTGGGAGTCCGCCTGCCGATGCAGGGGGGATGCAGGTTCGTGCCCAGGTCTGGGAGGATCCCGCATGCCGCGGAGCGGCTGGGCCCATGAGCCATGGCCGCTGGGCCTGCGCGTCCGGAGCCTGTGCTCCGCAATGGGAGAGGCCACAGCAGTGAGAGGCCCACGTACCGAAAAAAAAAAAGAAGAGTAAAGAGAAAGAAAAAGGCCAGAGAAGTCACATCTGGGCGGACACTCTACTTTCAATACTAAAAATCAGTCTTACATTCAAAACTCTTTGCTTTGGAGTTACTTCTATTTTCCACTAGTCTTGACTCAAACTTGTAACTCTTAGAATACTTTTTTTTTTTTTTTCATCTTTCTGGGACTTACAGAGAAAGCGGTCAGTGGATGAAGAAACCACTTCTTATTTCCCTGAGTAATAACTTAGGCATAGCCCCCAATTCTCCACTCAGAGTAGAAAAACTATTGCTTTGGATAAGGGAGAAATGTCAGAGGGTAGGTTGGGCTGCTCTGTGGGCTTTATGAATTTTTGTTGCTTGCCTCCCTGGAGAAAATCTGTAAGGAAATGGTTCTCATAGTGGGGTTCCCAGGCCAGCAGAAGCAGCATCACCTGTGAATTGGTAAGAAATGCAAATTCCTAGGCCCTACCCCAGACTTAATATCTCTGAACCTCTGGGGCTGGGGTCCAGCAATCTGCGTTTTAACAAGCCTACCAGTAGATTCCGATGCACACTGCAGTTGGAGGACCACCGCTGCAGGAAGAGCCCACCAAACTCAAGTGTGGTGTGAACAGCGCTTGCAGGAAATGCGGTGAAGGCTGCACTGAGAGAAAAGGAGGCTTCAGGCGGCAGGCATTTCTGTACTATCTTGAGTCACTACAGGTACCGTACAATATCCCAAAACAGCTCTCACATTGGGTGAAATGTCTCTTCTGTTCTTGCTATTGAGGAATGACACATACAGTGACACCTCCCAGAGGACATATTTGGACCTTCCAGGCACTCTACGTCCCCAGTATAAACCAGCCTCCCCAACACCCAGTCATCAAGGAGGGGAACGGGGAGGCAGGACAAGACCATGTGTCCTGGATCCTTGTCGGCAGGATTATGGAGAACAGCAATCAGAGTTGATTGATCTTTGAGTCTTGCCTGCTCTGACATTCTAGAATTCTAGGTGGCTAATGCTCGTTGCCTGGTTATGCATGGGAACCAAAAAGGCTAGTTGCTGATGGACTAACAACAGAGGAGAAAAAAGCCAACATTTATTAGGTGTCTCTTAGCCGGGCATTGTGCTAGGCATTTTATACAGTTAATCCTTGCAAGAACCCTGCAAGGGAGGTGCTGTTTACAGGGAAGGGAACTGAGGCTCTGCAAAGCTCAGCAGCTTAACCAAGGTCATGTAGCTAGTATGTAGCTAGTTTCCAAAACTCATGCTCTTTCCACAGTACCACGATCCCTGGGTCTAGAATTGACAAAGCAATACTATATCATGAGGAAAAACATAAAGGGTGATGACCACGACGTGGAAAAAAGTCAATAAGGAGACCCATAAAGGTGGCCCCTCGTTTTGGAGAATGGTCAATGAGGTGAAGGCACCTCAGATGACAGGGAGGGCAAAGGTCATCCAGGCAACCCTACCAGCTGCTGTGTGAGGCACTTCATAAAGTCCGTCCGTTCTGAGACAGAATATGTGCCCTTACAGCCTTGCTCCTGCCGCCCTTATTTTCTATTAGTCTTAAAAAAAAAATAGGCCAATGATAATAGTAATTTGAACATTGCTACCATATATTATGGTCTGTTCTTTCCAGCACTGTGTTTGTTTGTTTGTTTTTGCGGTACGCGGGCCTCTCATTGTTGTGGCCTCTCCCGTTGCGGCGCACAGGCTCCGGACGCGCAGGCTCAGCGGCCATGGCTCACGGGCCCAGCCGCTCCGCGGCATGCGGGATTTTCCCGGGCCGGGGCACGAACCCGCGTCCCCTGCATCGGCAGGCGGACTCTCAACCACTGCGCCACCAGGGAAGCCCTGTGTTAAGCACTTTTAATGCATTATCTCATTTAGCCCCATATCAACCCTGTGAAATAGACACGATTATTCCCATTTTACAGCTGAGAAAACGGAAGCTTAGAAAAGTTCATTGATAGGTGGTGAAGCAGAGGTTTGAACGGAGTGGTCTAACTTAGGAGCCTGCACTCTCCCACCTTCAGGGTAAGCTTTCTTTGCAGGCTTTCTGACCAGCACACTCACTCGCTCTCACGAGAGTGAGACACACACACACACACACACACCCCTCCTTTTCTGTCTCCTCCCTTTCTCTCCTTCCCCCTCTCCCTCCACCGAAGAGACGCTGAAAGCTAACCTCCGTTGTGCTCTCCTGAGTCGCAGCTGAGATGGCCCCACCCACCCTTTCCAGGTTCTCAGGGCGAATCCCAAAGTAACCTGCCCGGCGTCCACCTTCTCTCATCCATGAGAAAGACCTCTCCAGTCCCCTTCCACGGCTCTAAGCTGCCCTCACTTCTCCCCCATCACTGAAGCGAACTGGTCACCCCAGCTTCCTCTGAGGGGAACTCCAGGAGCCTTGTCTATATCTCTGAGGTTGGGTTGATTTTTAGGCCATTCAGCCCTGGGTTCCTTCTTAAAGCCTTGAACCTTTTATTCTGGTTGCCCCTGAGTCCATTCCAAACATTTCGCCCTGCATCTAAAAAGGGTTTCAGGAGAGAGGGTACATCTGGGGCGCCTGCCTGTCTAAACAACTGAAGATAAATGAGAAGGCATTTGGTGAGCCCTGGCTCCTGCGGCGTTATTCATCTGCAACGTAAGAGCAGCACAGAGTCATGGGCAGCCATGGGCAAGCAGAGCCCTACTTAGGAAGGTGCCAAGCAGGGGTGATGGGAGACCGAGAGCTGCTGAGCATAAAATGCCTGCAGAGGAGGTGGAGAAGTTCCCAGGCAAGGAGGGCTGGACACTCAGAGCCGCAGCCACCGTGACCACAGTGCACGGGATCAGGAGTGAATGTGAGTAATCTGAAATTTGAGGACAGCATTAAAACCACAGCCCAGGTGCAGAAGAGTAGGAAGAATGTGAGACTAAGCTAAGGGGATGGCCAGTCCAATAGCTGAGCACACAAACGTGGACAACCTCACACGCGCACAGGCACGTCAACACATGCCAGCCCGCCCAGTGGCATCCCTTTGATTCCAGCTTACTCATCCCTAAATTCACGGGTGACAAGCAGCTCTGGCAGAAGGATCCAGCCTCGCACTTCTCCATACTGCTGTTCTATGGGTCTCAGTGCTGGGCTCGCCCAAGGCCGCCGTCCCTCCCCGTTTCTCTGCTCAAAGCAACCCACTTTCCTGTCTCTTGCTTCACTGTATGGTCACCAGCTCCAGCCTGAGCTGCAGACAGTGCACTTGGGGGATGTCAAGTATCCCCTCCAGCAAATAGAATGAATCTCCCAAACCTCAATCCTGAGTTGCCTCTCCATGGAGGGGGCCGCCAGGCCCTGGTGCCTCTAGAGGCCATTTGGACCCTCCGAAGCAGCTGTTCTATTGCCAGCTGTCCTGCCTATAGCATCTCAGCCACAACACCCTGGGAGTGGTCTCCTTCCTTATTTCCTTTAAAGCCCCATCTTTCTGTGCCCTGAGAATGAGACCCCTCAGTGTCTGCCTTGTTCCCTTGTTCTAAGAGCATCACCCTGCCCTGGAGCCCATCTGTCCACCACCCCATCTCAGGCTCCTGCAGTCACACTGATGCCTCTCAACTTCCCTCTTCCCTAAGAGGTAACTGACACACAGGGCTGGGGCAGGTGGTGTAGACTTCCACCTACTCTGCTTATCAGGGACCTTTGTTTCCTATCCTCCTCCCCTTCACTACCAGCACCTCCTGGGTGTAAAGTTCACCCGTGTGGTCTTTGGATAAAGGGGAAAGGCAAGCAAAGCATCCTCAACACAGAAAAGCACCCTCGGGATCCCCATCTCCCATAGCTCTCCCAGTTTCTTCCTCCTCGTATATACCTCCTGTACTTGGGGGGGGGGGTCTCACTGGGACCCCTTCCATTCATATAAACTTCCAAGTACCGAGTCTCTAACCTTCCGTCCCACACAGCCCTGAATCATCCTCCCCCTACTCTTCATCTCATCAGTCACTGTTATGACTCAACAGCACACTCATGGTGTAGGAAACAGCATCCTGGCCAAAGCATGGCATGGCAGACTAGTTAAGGCCCTACTCTTTGGCATCACAGAGCCTGGGTTTGAGTCCTGGCTCTGCTAATTACTAGCCAGTCGTATGATCTATACGAGTGATAATGGGCGAGCTCCAGTTTCATCATCTATAAAATGGGGAAATTCTTAACACCCACCTCCTGGAATTGTTAGGAGAATTGATTGGCGTTATGCAGAAAGGCATGAGTACCATGCCTAGTGTAGAGGAATATATCA
>NW_006797024.1:112244-130679 GCF_000442215.2 Lipotes vexillifer | reverse complement strand
AGCAGGAATTTTTATTAGCAAGGGAAAATTATCATAGTTTTGACCTAAAAAGCAGGGACCAAGTCTCAACTGTGACATTCTGTGGGGATTTGGAGGCAAGTGTCCATGAAGTCCAATAGCCTGGCCTGAAGGTCTGAATATCTGAGTTTCTAAATAATGACAAAACATTACTGATAAACTGACTGGCATCTTAGGATTTCAACTACTCATCTGTGAAGGAAACAGGAAATGCCAGCTCTGTGTATGACACGGAGAAGGGGGTGAGGTTTAAGGAGGCAATGGCTTCTTTATTAGTTGTTTAGTAGAATGGTCCTCTGCTAGAAATCTGTTTCAACCATCATCTGAATACCCCTTTAACTATCATTCTCTTGATCACAGGAGAGAGTTAGTCCATTCTCACTGTCAGCAGAGCCACTTGGGTCACTGCCCTGGGCACCCTCTTGGTCGTGCCACTGATGACAGCTAGTGACAATGAGCATGAGAGTGCAGAGTCAACCTGGCAGCCCTGCTTGGACCTGTCTGTCCCCCCAGCAGGCCCGATGTGGAGCAGTCGCATGGATGCTGTGCACATTTGGGCTCCGGGGGACACTAAGCCCTAAGACCACGGGTCCCAAATTCTCTGGCGGTCCCTCCATCCACATCATCTGCCCTAATCACGGTGGATTGTGAAATATGTCCAGAAACTTGATTTCCTTTTTATGCCTTGTTAGATTTCTTACATCAATTCACGACTATGAAAGAAAAAAATCATTTGTCACCCTCTCTAAGAAAACACACATCTGGAAGGTACAGTCACAAAGCTCCCAGATAATCGTTTAGTAAAAGGGTGGGGTGCTATTTCTCAGATTGAATGACAGAATTGCACCAGGCAGCTTTGTCTATAAGCCTGACTGCTGGTGAGTCAGAAGCATACTCGCCGCCCCCCTCTCCTCCAGGAGCTATCACTTGTGGGGAAAAAGTACATTGTGGGAGGGGTAAGAGGAAGGACAGGCATCTGTGTAACCGTTTTAGCTTCCTCTCCATGGAGGCTTCTGTTTACCAGTTAGTTTGCTGGGGGCCCTGCTGTGTCCTGGGGTGTGTGCTCCTTAGAGGAGGAACCCTTTCAATATAGAACATCACAAAGTGGGAGGCTAACAGTGCTCGCGGGTAACAGCTGATAATCCCCTCACACGCGCGCACACGCCTGGAGATACGTGGAAGAACACTGTGGGCAGGTTTCACAAAGAGAAAAGCAAAAGGGTGGGGGGAGG
The DNA here is from genome assembly GCF_000442215.2 of Lipotes vexillifer. Classification (NCBI taxonomy): domain Eukaryota; kingdom Metazoa; phylum Chordata; class Mammalia; order Artiodactyla; family Lipotidae; genus Lipotes; species Lipotes vexillifer. The sequence continues at coordinate 129,429 of NW_006797024.1, read as the reverse complement.
GAAGAATGATCCCAAAGGCACGAGGGCTTTACCTTCCCAAAGGTCCACGGTCTGAAAAATGTCAGTGGTCCTGACGCCGTAGATCTCCGCAGCTTTTAGGAACTGGGAGATTTGCTCCATCTGCTTAAAAGCCATCTTTGACTCTGAGATCTTGGGAATGGGCTCTTGTCCGGGTGGGTATAAACTGTTTATCAGCTTGCATAAGACCTGAAGAGGGAAAGGGGGAGGTAGAATCAGCGGTTCCCTTTGTGTTTACCCCTCCCTAATGCAAAGTGAATCCTGGGCCTCACAGGGCACAGCCCACAGGTTTGAGCATGGGCCCATCTTGCACCCCAGGAAGGCATGGGTTCTGAGCTGGGTGGCCAGGCTCCCATACCGAACCCCAAAGACCCGGGCGACTCCATTCTCAGGGCTGCTCCTGACCACAGAGAGCCCGGGAGTCCTCTTCCCTGCTTTCCTTTTGCTGAGTGAGGGAAAGAAGGTTTATGGAGAGGGAATGATGTGCAGTGATGAGGCCACGATTTCAGACTTTCAATGGAGGGAAGAGTTAGTGGCTCCCGGAGAGATTAAATGATGGACTCTAATATTATTTCTTCTTTCAAAAGGCAGATCAGAATCAGGCTTCAATAACTCATCCAGTAAAAGCTAATGATGTGTAAAGGAGCCGAACTGGGTGGGTACCCCCAGATCTCTATAACCAAAGCGCTGGGCATAACCGGACAGAAGCCTGGAATAGCAGTTATGTAACAGTAACTCACAGCCTGCAGGAAAAGACAGGCTTGCTGGAATCAGCAGAGCCTGTGGTCTCCAACCACCCAAACACACAGGAGCATCTCCTTAGAAAAGCAGTTATCACATAAGGATTCCCTTCAGTTTCAAGAGAATCCATCCATTCGACAAACAGGCATTAAGCATCCCCAAGGCTATGGCTCCAGGAAGAATGGGAAGGCGGTGAGTCCTGCCCCTCCAACCCTTCCTTTGTTTTACTATGTATCCAACCTATTCCCCTGGGGGAAGGAGTGCCGCCGCCGCCGCCGCCGCCGCCGCCCCCCCACCCCCACCCGCCAGAGGAGCTGATGCACCAAGAAGGCTGGAGAGATCCCAAGGAAATACTTATCTCTATTCTCACTGGAAAAAGCAAAAGGACTTCGAATTTGCCAACAACTCAGAAGGAACCTGTGATGTCTGGGATGGGTGGAGAGTCTTCTAATCTAGCGAGGGAATTGTGCAGGGAGCCCAGACCTTCCAGTCCCGATGAGATAAAGGCATTCCCGTCCCCCTCCCCCTGAGAAGGAGCTTGGCAAGGCGCAGCTCCTCCGGCGGCCTCTCATTAAAAGAGGAGACCCTGGAGGGTTTCCCAGCCCACCGCCGCAGCATCCGAGATCGCTGCCCGCCCTTACCGTCCCGTCCATTAGCCATTTCTGAAAATGGGCCCTGCCAGGGGGCGGGTGCTGTATGTCCTCGGCGCACTGCAGGATGATCCAGTCTACCAGCTTGTTCTCCAGGTCTGCGTCGTACTTCTGCTCGATCTTCTCCTGCACCTCTCGGCTTAAGCCGTAGCTCGGGCCCCTGTTAGCCATCTCTGGAAGAGAAGAGAGGACACGCGGGGCATCCACACAATAGCAGCAGCAGCCCGGGCTCCCGGCAGACGGGCTTGGGATGTGGCTGGGCCGCCTGGCCCAGCAGCAGCAAAGCCGGCAGAAAGCCGGGCGTGGTTTAAATGAAGGAGCCAATGAAGCCACTGGGGTTTCACCTACAAATGGGAAGGAAAAGCGCAGCGCCAGTGACTCTTAGAATAAAGCCCCTGCCGGTCCAGGGGGGCTGGAAGCCCCCGTCTCAGTCCCGTCTATCAGTGAGACGAAACGATGCACACAATGACTCACAATCAAGCCTGAAGCCCCCAGGCAGCAAGGGGGCTGGGGGGGTGGTCGTTTCTTCCCTCCTCCCAGGAACACTTTGCAAAGGCAGGAGCCCTGAGATGGGAAAGAGCAGGTAATTAACAGGCCGGGAGGAAGGCCCCCTTGACGTAGAGCTGCGGATGCTGCATCGCGCCTGGAAGAATGGTACACTGATTCTATTTTCTCATGGCTGAGGAGGGTCAAACCAGGGCCGTTGCTAAGAGCCGTCCAAAAAGCCAGCCCTCTCGTGTGTCAGTCTAGCCCGCCCGCCTCCCTCCCGCTGAGAGCGGCTTTCTCAGCAGCACAATTCTTCCCCCTCCTCTGGGGAACAGCCGGTTGTACACAAGGCCAGCGCACAGCTGCACAGGGAACGAGGCCTGTGGGAGGGTCCATTCCCTCAGCTGTCCATCTGTCAGGAGTTGCCAAACCACTTTCCCCCTGCCTGGAGGGAACAGTTGTCTGGTGGGGCAGGAGGGGCGGGGCTGTAAGCTGCAACCATTAGCTTGTTCAGCTGTCAGCCAGATTTCATCCCGAAACTTCCAACCTGGTGGGAAACTGTTGTGCCTCAGTTTGACTTATTCAAGGAATGTAGCGTTTTAATGCCATTTTTAATCGAAAGACACTGGGAGTACGTTTTATAAATTACAAGGAGCTCAACGTGCTAAGAAGGCTTGGAGTGAAAGGTCTTGACAGAGTGTAAAGATTTCATCTGTTTAATTAAGGACCAGAAAGGCACCACTGACACACTGTCAGTGGTAACTGAGTATCTGGTGTGAGCAAACAAGACCTCGGGAGAAATCATTAGACCTAAGCTGGCCTGAAATTTTTATAAATACTGAAGGGCTTGGTAGTTTGTCTTCCTAGACTATAAGCCACTTGGGAATAAAGATTAAGTCTTGTTGGTGTTGGGTAAGTCTTTGGGTATTTTTCATGGGAAAAAAACACCAGAAATTTTGTTCTTTGGTTCATTCAACGACTATTTTTTTTGAGCACTTAACTGTGCCAAGTTCTGTGCTGGCGAGAAATAAAATGTAAATTTTTCCTCTAGAACAGATTGATCAATTGACTCAGAACATTAGATAAAACAATTTTAGTACGTGGGATAGCGATCCTTGTCCCTGTGGGAAATTGATTAGAAGCTATTCGGGGAAATGACCTCAAACAATACATGTATTGAGAAAAATCTCCTGCCAGCTGGGGCCTGGACTCTTGAAAATTTAATTACTTAGTAGATATGTGGGTGGTTTGCTTGAGAAAAGACTTAGTGGTCAGTAGTTGAAGGCATAGGAGAGAGAGCTCTGTGAAAACCGGTTGTGAGAGAATCAGAGCTTTGAGGAGAGGAGTAGTTTAGAAAAAGGCATGACAAGGGCTGATGGTTGCAGGTCTGGATGCTGAATGGAATCGTCAATTGAAGAAGCTTTAAAGGCAGCAGAGCTGGTTCCAAAGACTTGGAGCTCGGGGGTAGAGCTCAGAGCAGGGAAGTTGTCAGCAGAATTTTGGAAGTCACTCAGTTGCATCTTGGTGGCAGCAATAAGGTCAGTTCCAACCCGGGGCTAAGGAAACAGAAGCCCAAACAGGAAGCATGTTATTTCCTCTGTGGCTGGAATTGCTCTAAGGAAGATGTTGGTTTGTTAAAAAAAAAAAACAGAAACAATTCTAAAAGATGTACGTTTGCCTTTTTTTTTTTCCAGACTCTGTTTTGCAGATCTTTTGTACCCGAAGATGTTTTTGCCATTGTAACAAAATATGTGGGGTACTTTAAATGAATGATTGAAATCATGGTTCTGGAGAGGATACAATGGCAAAGAGGAGAGTCCAAGCAAGGCCTAGAAGGTTAGAAGTGTCCAGAAATCCATAGGAAATCATTAAAGAAAAACCACTTGATCCCCTGTGTGGTGACAGTGGAAACTGGCTCAAACTTCTGTTTACTGAGTGCCTATAAATATTATAATTTTTTCAACAACTTTTTAAAAGGGTCTATGTATCTGAGATTTAAAAAAGAAATGAATGAGATATGGCAACATGGTCTACCAGCAACATTAAACTTGTAAACCGTAAATGCCAACCAGGTGTCATGCTAAAAATATGCACAGGGTACTCAGGTACATTTATATCTGGAGGAAGAGGGTAGGAAATTAGCGAAAATATTTATGAATGAGATGACTTTAAGTCTCAAAAGAGACTTAGGTGTTTTAAAAACTTAGGTGTTTGCCTAGTGAATGGGATGAGGCAGGAGGGATTGGGAACGTTGCTGGCAAAGGCAGCTTATTTAAGAAGGTGAACATGTTCTAATATCAACAAAACATAGGGTTAAAGGGAAGAGACACAGAAATAAAGCGGGAATGTCAGGCAGTCTCCAGATCACAAAGTAGAGTGCTTGCAAATGTCCATGGTTAAATTTTCAGGAATTTTGAAAGCCAGTTGTTAAACTCAGCCGCTGTAACCACTTAAATTATGTAAGCTTACACTTAAATATGTTATATTAAAAGCAAAGGTTAAATACTCAAAATGGATCACTTCTTAATTTATTTTGCTACATTTTACTATTACTTATGTTTTCGAGGATATTTATGCTTATTGTCTCTATATGGGGTATATACTATGTAACAGTTTGGTACTGGCCATGTCTTCCCAGCTTCCTTTTATTCAGTGACGTCCCAGTGGTAGCTTTAAACCAGCTATGACAAGAGTATAGCTGGTTGTTGGCAAATGCTGCAAATCGGGGCTCCTCTCCCCACCCAGCTAGTTGTTGAATATTTACTGGCCTTGCCACTGGGCTTATGTATCATGCAAATGAGCTTGAGTGTTTTCATAGGCAAAAAGAACCATCAGATCTGATTTAGGTGAGGGAAAAGGAGAGGGTCAGAACGACTCAAGGATTTGATTTGTATAACACGGCTCATGGTTGCACCAGTTATTGCAAGGGGACCATAAGTGGAGAGGTACATAAAGGGGGAAGATAATAGCGTTTGGACTTAACTGCATTTGGGAAGGCCACCACAATCCATCCCGGTCATTCAGTTTTATGCATGTGGAGCTAAAGAGAAAAATCTGGAATGAAGGAAAGTACTTGAATCATCTGCATGCAGGTAGCAGTTAAAACCAGGAACCTGTGTGAAGTTGCTCAAGGTGAATAAGTAAGTTGCATGAGAAGAGTGCCAAGGTCAGAACAGAAGGGAATATTAACAATACAAAGTGTGTAAGGAGATGGTGTGGCATGGTCAGGGACACCTGGGGTTAAAGAGTGTCAGAACAAAGCTCCTGATCTCAATGGTCCTTTGAGAGAGGGAGGTTGGCATATAAACTGAGAATTTCCATGTAGTAAGTTCTATTAAAAAGGCCTCAGTGGAGTGCTGTTCATGAGAGAGCACAGAGGACCCACCATCAAAATTCTTGGACACAAGAGATGAGGATGAGGCAGGAAAGGCTTCAGTGAGAAGCTGAGATTTGAGCTTCTTTTCGAGTAGAAGTTTATCTGTCAGTAAAAATCTGAAAGCTCAAGAAAATAGAGAGGACAGTTTCTTCAAAAGACAAATTTCGTTTAAAAAAATTACCTACATTTTTCTAGGTATGTTCTCTAAATGTACCAAAGCATCATATTTTTTCATTAAACCAAGTTATGCGTATTACATGATTGTGTTTCTAAACTAAAAAGTGACTTTAGGTCTGCAATGAAAGGGGATCTTAAAAAGGTATATTGGGACTTCCCTGGTTGCGCAGTGGTTAGGAATCCGCCTGCCGATGCAGGGGACACAGGTTCGAGCCCTGGTCCCGGTAGATCCCACATGCTGCGGAGCAACTAAGCCTGTGCACCACAACTACTGAGCCTACGCTCTAGAGCCCGTGCTCCACAACAAGAGAAGCCACCGCAATGAGAAGCCTGCGCACCGCAACGAAGAGTAGCCCCTGCTCGCCACAACTAGAGAGAAAGTCCGCGCGCAGCAACGGAGACCCCAAACAGTCAAAAATAAATAAATAAATACACTTACATTAAAAAAACAAGTTGGAAAATCTTACTGGTTCTTTCCTTTAAAAAAAAAAAAAGGGTATATATAAATTCCACCATCTTCTTCCTTCAGAAAATGAGTTCCTTAGTTGTTTGTTTTTTTAACAGCTTAAAATGTAATGAAAAGTCAACATATCCCCTTTGGGCACTGCCTTGGGAATGGTTATGTCGCAAGTAATGTTCTCCTTGCTCTGCGTCTCCGTGCTTTATAAAATTCAGCCTTGTCCAAAGCTCTTTTCCTCTTCTCCTCACAGACCTTTCTACTGGCTGCTCAGAGAACAGCCTACTGTGTAGATTTGTGTCTGGAAGTACCTGGAAGCTCAACAGATGCTGCAAAAGCAAATGTATTCTCTGGTCTCATTAGCCTTCCTCTCCATTGGCATTGGCCTTATCCCCTTCCATTGCATGCACTGAGATTGTTTAGAGGGGTCATGTCGCTGCTTTTAAATCAGTGCAGGGGTTCCAGAGGATAGGCACTGAGGGCCTGCTGGCTGTTCAAGCACTTTCCATGTCACTGAATACAAGGCATGGAGTGGTTTTAGAAAAAAAAAAAAAAAAAAAGAGCTTTGGGAGAAAAATAGAAAAGAACACTAAAGGAATTAACAATGTACTAGAATACACTAAATCTCACTGCTTCAAACTCATTTGGTATTTATGATGCTAACCTCTGCAAAGCTAGATTAAATTTTAAGACAGCTTTTCCTGCCTTTAGATAGTCAAGTTTCCTCCCCCTCCCTTTTCCTAGCCATTGATGGATATGGATACCATACAGCTAACATTCCAATTTGGGATCTTGAGGTTAGGGAGTTCCAATCCAGCTCAGTTTCAGAAGACCTACTCACTTCCTTGCCTCCACTTTCCTTCCTAAATCCCTAAGAATTGTGCCCTCCAATTTCTCACTGGACTGTGTTTTGTGCACATAAAAATACAAGTGAAATGGTAGTGACTCTTATGTGTCATTGTTCTAAACGTGTTGTGCTTAACCCTTACACTTTATTAAGTAGGTTTATATTATGACATTTTACAGATGAGGAAACCTCAGGGAGGTTAAGTAAATGGCTCAGTCACAGGGCTAGTAAATGGTGAGCCAGGACTTAAACCCAAGCTCTGGAGTCTGTCTTTAACCGCTGTATGTACTGCCTCTACAGAAATACTATGTATCTCCAATCATATTTATCACATTTTATTATAATTATGTTTAACCCTAGAAAGCTCTAAAGGGCAGGGCCCTTTTCTCATCTTTCTAATCCTCATGCCTAGCAGTGTCTGGGCAGCTTAGGCCCTGGAAGACACACCCTGCCATCCTGTAATAACCCACTCTAGCACCAGGCAGTGTGGCACACTGATGGTATTTTTGGTTTGTAAATGATTTTTGTTTGGTATAAAAGATACCTCCTAGATTATATTGTATTGCCCTGTAGGGTATTAATCTGCTTTGTATCTGTGTCAGGGTCCCCAAGACCACCCCCAGGTTTGACAATTTTTTAGGAGGACTCACAGCTATGATTTATTACAGTGAAAAGATACAAAGCAAAATCAGGAAAGGAAAAAGGCACACAAAGTGAAGTCTGGGGAAACTAGGCATGAGCTTCTAAGAACCCTCTCCTAGTAGAGTTACATAAGTTGAGCTTAATTCCCCCAGCAAGGCATTGTGACAGCACATGTGAAATGTTCACCAGGGAAGCTTGTCAGAGACTGTGCCCAGTGTTCATTGGGAGCTGGCCACTTGGGTAGGCTCTGCTTGGCACCTACCAAAATTCCAGACTCATAGGAGAGCATTTGTCCAGCGTAAACCACATTGTTTGTACAGACAATTTAGGCACAATGAGCCACTTTGATCAGTTCTGGAATTGTTGCAGGAAGGCAGACCCCTTGCAGGGCCCGAGAGTGGGCTCTTGACTAACACTTGGAAATGAACTGTCCGAGGAGACACACGTGCTGAAAAAGCAAGAGACTTTATTGGAAAGGGGCGCCCAGGTGGACAGCAGCAGGGTAAGGGAACCCAGGAGGACTGCTCTGCCACGTGGCTCGCAGTCATAGGTTTTATTTTATTTTATTTTATATATTTTTTTGCGGTACGCAGGCCTCTCACTGTTGTGGCTTCTCCCGTTGCGGAGCACAGGCTCCGGATGCGTAGGCTCAGCAGCCATGGCTCACGGGCCCAGCCGCTCCGCAGCATGTGGGATCTTCCTGGACCAGGGCACGAACCCGTGTCCCCTGCATCGGCAGGCGGACTCTCAACCACTGCGCCACCAGGGAAGCCCCATAGGTTTTACTGTGATGGGATTCGTTTCCGGGTTGCCTCTGGCCAATCATTCTGACTCAGGGTCCTTCCTGGTGGCACATGCACCTCTCAGCCAAGATGGATTTCAGTGTGAGGGTTTCTGGGAGGTAGGCAGGACATATCACCTCCTCCCTCCTCCTTTTGGCCCATCCCGAATTTTCCTGGTTAGTTTTCAGTGGCAGCACCTTGTTCTTTATTGGGACCTCCTGTTGTGAGACAACTCAGGCAAGTGGTTATCATTGTGTCTGGCCAAGGCTGGCGGTTTTGATCAACAGTTCCCTAACAGAATGCTGGGACACTCCTAAAATCCAAGTTCCCAGATGCTAGCCAAGGGCGAACTTTGTAAGCAGGTCTCTCTGAGGAAAAGCAGTCATCTGCTATGTTAACTCTTTTCAGCACAGGAATTTTATCCCAACATTTTTCAAAACCTATAAATGCTTCTTCAATTGTCCTTTGAACCAGGTTTACCACTTGCTGGTTCTCTTATTAATGAGTTAAAGAAATTTTTGACACATGCAAGCTAAATAAAGTCCAGTCAAACTTAAGAGCTAAAAGATACCAATTCAATATCAAGGTTGATTACAGCACAAGCTTATTTTAGTTATTAAAAAAAGAACTTTGGGGCTTCCCTGGTGGCGCAGTGGTTGGGAGTCTGCCTGCTGATGCAGGGGACGTGGGTTCGTGCCCCGGTCTGGGAGGATCCCACATGCCGTGGAGTGGCTGGGCCCGTGGGCCATGGCCGCTGGGCCTGCGCGTCTGGAGCCTGTGCTCCGCAACGGAAGAGGCCCGCGTACCGCAAAAAAAAAAAAAAGAACTTTGTATTTCCCTTTCGTATTTTCTTACTATCTCTACATTTTAGAAAGCCCTCTGATTTAGATGGCAATCACTTGGCTATTTGTACTTAAGCCACATATTAATAAAACAGGAATGTTTCTGCAGGTAGGTGATAATATATAGATTCATTTCTTCTTTGGAATATGAAATCAGAATATGAAAATACTACATCATTGCTTAAGATGAAATTCCCCCAGTTAACGATAAGACATATAAGCCAAAATTTAAAGTGATATATATCCTTTATATATATGTAAAGTTTTGAGCCCTTAAAAAAGAATAACCTTGATTTTAAGTTCAAATATAACATGCAGAATATAATATATAAAGTAATAGCTTTATTTTGAACTTTATTATGCTTCAGTCATTTCTCTAGTCATTTTAGATTTATTTCAATAAACATTTTCCTATATCTTATAAACTGCATTTTAAAATCAGAAATAATTTTGCAAATCTCCATATACAATGATACCAAACAAAAAAATCAAGTTTCATTAGCAATTCTAAGAGCTGGCATGGTTAACATAAGCATTAGAAGGTAAACATCTCTTGAATAAAAAAATAGGAAATATTTTAATGAAAAAAATCATGGATTGAAGGAAGGAGAAAATTTTTCAAACAGCAGCTGGCACTTTCTTCACAATCTGAATCACTTGTGCAAATACATCATTAAATACTCACATGATATCTACAAAGTAGAGATAAGAGAAACAAACCTTCTAAATATCAGGGTCCTTCATCTGTTATCCGGCTTCCATCTTCTGGATCCATTACTTTACATTCCAACTAAAACTGTGACTCTAGTTAATTACAGTTGAAAGCTTATCAATTAAGTCATCAATAGTGTAAACCAGCAGTTGAATGTCTGCTTTTTCCTTCATTCGGTGATCACTATTCTTTCGGAGGATGACATCTACATCTGTGCTGACTACTCGGTCAGCAACCTGCATGGAAGTATGCCAGGGTACAATGTCATCCTTCATGCCGTGGAGCAATCTTATAGGGCAGTTCACAGGAATAGGACTATGTAACAAGCAGTGGTGCTCTGCTTCTTTAATGACACTGTACTGAATGCGATAAATTCCTTCTTCACTGTATTTTGATGGCATGGACCACACACCTTTCATCTCTATTTCCTTTTTTGCCTATTGGGAAAAATGAGGAAAACAAAAGTATTTATGCAACATTAACACATACAATAGTCTTAAACAATTCAAGAAAAGCAGTCTTTGACGAAGGGGAAAACAGATAAAAATATAACGATGATAACTATCAGTAATTAATTACTATGTGCAAGGAGCTGTGACAAGTATTTTCCACATAGTATCTCCTAAGATCCTGATACTATCTGTTATTATTTCATTTTTACAAAAGAGGATATTACAGTTAGAGTAATACATATGTTTAAAGTTGAAAGGTAGTTAACTGCTGTAACTAGGATTCAAACAGATTTAACTAACTTTATCGTGTAACGTCTTAAAAATCAGGTATTGCTTCATTCCAACCTGAAAGGGAAAATGAAGGGGAGAAAAGTACAATAATTTCTCGGAATCAGTACAGGTGGCATTCATATTACATAAAGTCAAATCTTAGGAATAAAAATTGTTTACATTTAAAAATCATGAAACTAAAAGTGCATATACGAGAAGTTACTAAAATGGGGATGGGGTGGGAGCAGAAGAATAAAGCATAGTGCTAAAAAAGAAAAATAAGGGGCTTCCCTGGTGGCGCAGTGGTTGAGAGTCCGCCTGCCGATGCAGGGGACACGGGTTCGTGCCCCGGTCTGGGAGGATCCCACATGCTGCGGAGCGGCTGGGCCCGTGAGCCATGGCCACTGAGCCTGCGCATCCAGAGCCTGTTTTCCGCAACAGGAGAGGCCACAACAGTGAGAGGCCCGCGTACCGCAAAAAAAAAAAAAAAGAAAAAAAAAGAAAAATAAGACAGTGGTTATTCTGGGGCAACCATACACACCCAATTTTATCCTGAATATAAAAAAAATGTAGTTTTTGCCTTTTAGAGTTCTATGGAGTGAGAAAAAATTTGTTTATTGTTGTGGATGACAAAGAAGTCTTCCAAATACTTCCTGAAAACTGAGCACGGTATCATTTCTACCCTTAGAATAGAACGCTGGGTATTCTTTGATTCTTGAAGAATTTCTATTTTTTAGATTATAATTTGTCTTAAACAATTTTTCTAGTTAAAGTAACATATACTTATTGTAGACACATGGAAAATATAAAAAGCATAAAAAGGGACTTCCCTGGTGGTGCAGTGGTTAAGAATCCGCCTGCCAATGCAGGGGACGCGGGTTCAAGCCCTGGTCCAGAAAGATCTCACATGCCGAGGAGTAACTAAGCCCGTGTGCCACAACTACTGCGCCTGTGCTCTAGAGCCCATGAGCCACAACTACTGAGCCCTCATGCCACAACTACTGAAGCCCACATGCCTAGAGCCTGTGCTCCGCAACAGGAGAAGCCACGGCAACGGGAAGCACACACGCCGCAAGAACAGTAGCCCCCACTTGCCGCAACTAGAGAAAGCTCACACGAGACCCAACTCAGCCAAAAATAAATAAATTAAATAAATAAAAAACAAAACAGGGCTTCCTTGGTAGCGCAGTGGTTCAGAATCTGCCTGCCAGTTCAGAAGACATTGGTTCGAGCCCTGGTCCGGGAAGACCCCACGTGCCGCAGAGCAACTAAGCCCGTGCGCCCTAGAGGCCGTGCTCCGCAACGAGAAGCCACCACAATGAGAAGCCTACGCACTGCAGGGAAGAGCAGACCCCGTTCGCTGCAACTAGAGAAAGCCGGTACACAGCAATGAAGACCCAACACAGCCAAAAATAAATAAATAAATAAATTTATTAAAAACAAACCCAAAAAACTCTCCCCTTTAAAAAAAAAAAGCATAAAAATAAATAAATCACCATAATCCTATTTCGTGGATATAACAACCATTATTATTCTGGCTTATTTCCTTCCAGTATTTTTCTATATGAGTTTGGTTTTTATATATACAATATGTAAAACACTTAGCTATTACAATTCATATATAGTTTTCAGTGATGGTTTATTTATTCAATATATATATTTCTGGATTTTAAAAGATTCTATTAAAAGTTTTTAAAGGCTGCATAATTGTCCACTATAATGCATCCAAGATAATTAACTTGACCATTCCCACACTGCTGAATACTTTCATGAACATCTTTGAACATAAAGGTTTATGTGCATATAATAAATTCTTTGGAAAGATTATCACAACTTGAACTAGTAAATCAAGACATAAATAGCTTTAAGCCTCTTGCAACCATATAATATGAAGGGCATTTCTGTCTAGAAAAACAGATGGACATCTTATCAAAAATAAAGAAAAATAAAAGAAAGGAAAATCTACATACAGTATATTTTAAAAATTTTGTATTTAAATTTTCAATGAAAATATTATGATTTTTCCACATTTAAAATTGTTGACTTAGTACAAATACAAGGAGGCAAAAAAGAATTTAAACAGTAAAATATGTATGATATAATCTGTGTACTTAGGAATTTTAATGTCTTTTATAAAATTCCAAAAAGATTTGATTCAGTGAAAAAGCTGTATATCTGAAACCTAGACTTCTAAATATCTATATCCAAATGATTTAAAATTAGTGGAAGTCTAAAAAACTATAAAATACTAGTATATAGTATATACTATACTAGTATAGTATACTATAGTATACTATAGTATAGTATAGTATAGTATACTATAGTATAGTATAATACTATACTAGTATCATGGGGTACTTTGCATTAAAGCAACATATGAATCAAATATTTAAAGTAAAAATGATATTCAGTTACCTTCAAGCTACTCATGACTGTTCCTGAATTGGTAATTTCAGTAATAAGAACTTAGTCTCATTGATTATTAGATGAAGTGGGAACTATGTTAATTAGAGACATAATTAAGAATAGTTGCATTTTAAGCATCATTGCCCATCCCAACTAGCTCTGTTATCTGCTATTGAGTTGAATGAATATTGTCCATTTGAAGAACAAACTTAACTTTACAAAATCTTATATGTCTCAAAGCCTCACAAAGTACAGAAATAGCAAAAACAGTATTAATCAGAGAAAATGTACAATATACATAATTTCTACACCAAGAAGAAACTAACAAGGCAATGTGGGTGTGAAGCTTAGACTCCAACAGCTGTGCAACCTGCCTGATGCCCTCTACTGTCCAAAGAAGCAGACAATGATTAGAGTTAGTTAAGAGGTAAGTCAAGTTCCTACATAATGAGTAATGCTGGGTCTTAACATTCCCAGGGCTAAAGAAGATAGTAAAAACCTCCACCTCCAATCCCTTGACACTGCTAGTACTGGCTGTCTATGTGGAGAAGAAGAGATAGTGGTCCTAGTGTCCCTGCTCTTTCTTTACACATGCTTTTAAGTTAATAAGGGTCAACATGTTTCCGTTTAAGAATTTTTGCTGGTCTGATTTAGGATTAGCAAAGATATACCCTGATTTGCAGGCTATAGATCTTCTCAGTCACCTACAGGGTACCTACCATATCTTCCCTCTGAGTGACAGATACACACACATAAAACATAAATGTACAAAGATCTTCTCATTTACCAATAACCTCCCAAAATTGTTTAATCAATTCTTTTCCAGTAGGCCATCTTCTTGAAATAATTTCCTACCATGAGAAGCACTGCATTATTGAGTTAGAGAACAGAGTAAGGGGTCCAAGGTTTACATGCAGAAGGATACAATGGTAGGAAAATTTAGCAGCACGAGGACATGGAGCAACCATGTATAAGAAACAATCAAGAAAGCGAAAACAATTCAGAAACAGGAGGTAAGTGCAAAGAAGATCAGCTTTGTAATTTTAGCTCTGATAGGAAATCATATGAAGAACCTGACTATGCAGACAATGCCATTCTTAAGGAAATGGAAAGAACAATGTGAACTAAGAATAAACTTAGAACAGAGAGTACATGGCACTGAATTCAATGCAGAACTTGAGGCAAATTCAATGACATTCTACCATTCAACACCACACAGGCTTTTTTTCTTCTTTTGCTTTTCCTCCCCCTCCTGCTCCCCCACTCTGTAGAGCAGTGGTTCTCACACTTCACCTGCGGGCCTGGTTAAAACAGATTACTGGGCCCCACTCCCAGTTTCTGATTCAGCTGGTCTTGGTGAAGCTCAAGAATATCCATTTCTACAAGTTCTCAGGTGATGCTGTTGCTGCTGGCCTCAGGCCTACACTTTCTGAACCACTGCTCCGGACTGTTTTTATTTCTGCTAAGGTCTTAGTCCCACAAGTGAAATTTAGAGCCCTAGGAAAAATATGCCCAAGGAGAACTTAATTGATTGCAAAACAAAAAACAACATACACAAAAATAAACAGCTATTACCCACCATTTTTTTTATCCTTGCAGACAACTGAAGTGCTTAAACGTATGTCCAATAACAAAGTATAATACACTAATTCCCTTCCCAATTATTTCAGAAACCTTACTTCTATCATGAGTTACTGAAGAACATGCTAATGGTGAAGAGCACCTTTTATTTTAAAGGTGAGAATTAGGAGTAGAAAAAGAATGCTAACTTAGTGTCTAGGCCAGGAATGGCAAGTCTCATCTCCTGTGTATGACTGACAGTGTGTGCTCAGAGAACTCTTCTGAGAGAGGATCTGAGGCTTTCAGGCTAAAACAAAAAAACAGTTTCATAACTGATTAGCCATCTTAACATGGTCATAGAATAGGTACTATTTCCCAGAAGCCACAAAATAAGACGAAGAGGTCCAAAAAGAGATCACGATGTATGATCCAAATAAACAAATGTGGTTAATAAAATGTTGCTAAAGCAAGAAATTTAAAGTGTGATTTCATTCATGTGGCTCAAATATTTGGCAAAATGATTTGAAGTGACTGTGAAAAAAAAAGAAAACCTTAAACAGGAGACCAAATAGTTAAAGAAGGCAAAGAAATGGTATACAAAAAGGCAGTTAAGACAAAAGATGGGCCAGTGTAACAAGTCAAAGGACAGATGACACATGAACAAAATTCAAAGAGGGAGCAAAAGAACGACAGGAGGGATACACGGAGGTTGCCTGGGACTTACCTCAACAGGCAGCTGATTAAACTGTGTCACTAGGCCATCCACAGCTGTCGCTACGCCAATAAGAGCAACAACCTTTTGTGGCCGTGCGATTGCAGCATGAAGCATAAGCCATCCACCGAGGCTAGATCCAACTAGTATCTAAAAATAAAAACATGTAGTTTTAAAGAGGAATTTCTTTTTCTTTTCTGTAAGGCAGTGAATAATTTCATAGAATGTATATACTTTCTTTCTCTATATTCATTGGCTCCCAGACTTTTAATATTTGGCACAAAGTAAAATTAAGATTATGATTACATTTTGTTAAAGTATTAGGTCTATAATAGAGAATAAACTAGACAAATAAAATTTGTAAAATGAAAAGTAAAATGCTACCTTCGTTTTATGAGAAAGTGAAAATAATAGAACTGATTGATTTGATATTGAAATATAAAAACGGATTGTTAAGACATTTAAAATATTAAATAAATTTTCACATCTAAAGAAACAGCTCAAATGTCATGAGGTTGCAGTCAACAATTATCATCATATTTAACAAAAATAGTCACCTGTGGTCCTTCAGCTAAGTCATCAATTATAGAAAGAACATCTTTTCTCCATTTTCCCACTGTGCATTCTTCTAAGTTACCATCTGAATTTCCAACTCCTGAGTAATCAAACCTGGAAAAAGAGAAAACATATCTATATTTAGATATGTATTTGCTTCTCTAATTTTTAAGGAAGACAGCACATTAATCATTATTACAATGTCTAAAATATATTAAAGTAAAACAGTGAAGTCAATATGTATTTCAGCAAATCCTACTGTCTGAACCTTCAAAGATCTCCCATAGCCACTTACTTTCTCACCTCCTCCACTGCTGCCAGCCTGGTCCAAATCACTATCCTCTCTTGACTGAACTAATGCAACAGTGTCCTAGTAGATCTCCATTTCCATTTTTCACCCTCAAAGTCTATTCCCCACACAGCAGTCAGTGATCCTTTTAAAACAAAAATCATGTCTTGCACAAACCCTCCAAAGGCTTTGTACAATCTTCAAGTAAAATCCAAAGTCCTTACCATCCTCTAGCCCCTAACTACCTCTCTGATCTCATTGCTTACTGTTCTCTCTCCCTCCCAGTTGTATCCTTACTTTCCTTTTTGAAGTGAATGGAATATGCCACCCACATTCCTGCCTCAGGAGTTTACAACAGCTTCTCCTTCCACATGGACTACTCTACTCCAGATACCCACTCAGATTGCTCCCTCACTTCATTTAGGCCTTTGGCTCAAATGTTACATCTCTGGAGGTCTTCTCTGACCGTTCAACCTAAAGTTGTGCTTCTTTCATCATTCTCTAGTTCCTTACCCTGCTTTATTCTCTTTATAGCAAATATTGCTACCTGACAATACACATATTTGATTATTGGTTTGTGGTCTCTCTCCCACACTAGAATGGAAGCTCCATATGGGCAGATTGTTTTGTTCACACTGCTTTCCCAGTGCCTAGATCAGTCCCTTGCACATGGTAAGTGCTAAGTGTATGTTTACTCAATTAGTAGAAGGAAAAGAGAAGTCCAGAATCAAATTCATCATCACTAGCTCCTCCTCTTGGTTTTCTTTCCTTCCAACTTCCTAGTTCTCCAGGCTCAGAGTCTGTTTATCTGTGGATTTTACCTCTCCTTCAAGGTCTCAATTCAATAAATCATCAAGTATCATACCACTCCTGCAGACTGCCCTAAACCCTAGTCATACTGAACTACTCCCAATTCCTCGATAAGCCCTTTCCTAACTTTGAGACTTTGCATGCTGTTCCACTGCCTAAAAAGCCTTCCTTCCCCATTCAAACTCCTAGTCATCCTTTAAGTCATGTCACCTCCTTTGAGGAACTTTCTTTGACAGAATGTGTCATTTAGTAATAGTAGGTCACTTTCTTTGTACCCAATTAACACTTTCTTTTTTTTTTTTTTAATGTGGTACACGGGCCTCACACTGTTGTGGCCTCTCCCGTTGCGGAGCACAGGCTCCGGACGCGCAGGCTCAGCGGCCATGGCTCACGGGCCCAGC